>NC_092251.1:2117500-2417500 GCF_036320965.1 Panulirus ornatus | reverse complement strand
ATATGATATTTCTGACATACTGAGAATATATCAAATGTTTTTCCTGGCTCAAAAAAGTGAAAGAATTTCAGCAATATAATCTTACACACCGTGACAGAGTGTCATAAAAAACAAGATTATTAAGTATATAATGATATCATTTAAGATGCTTTGAAAGTTTGTCATTATTTTGCGCTGAAATTCCCTGTCATTACTCCGTTATTCTCTAATTAGTTCCTGCAGGAACTCACAGTAAATCACATTTTTATAATTAAGCAAATAACTTACTTCACGGAGCTTAAAGATGATGTTAAACAAACCTCACCCTTATATCCGAGAAATTATTGTTAGATCTCCTCTTTTTCTTACCTTAATTCTATCATTTCAGAAATCGAATCTAAATAACACAAATCGTTTCCAGTCCACATCATATAGTGGGACTTATCTTGGCTCATAATTTGAAGAAAACTCTACCTTTGGCCATGGAACTTGACACAAATGTGCTTCGTAATTTCCAGATAATGTTGTCATGCATTCTTACATAATTTTCAGTAACTAATTCACAATTTAGACAACATGAATGTTCCATGGAATAGCACCCGTCTAGTTCCACCACACACACGTTCCTCTGTGTTGGTATTACGTAAGAACATTATGGATGGAACAGCGTTACACTCGTCACTGACTGTGACAATGATTCCTGAGCCCTGTAGACTGTTACACCTGTATTTACGAGGCAATTCAAAACTTTGGTCAAAAATCCGTGCGGCAACACCATGATTCATAAACAAGTGCGGATGCAATCGGACAAAAGGTTTCAATAGTTTATGTGAAGCGAATTAAGCGGGTGGCACACGCAGGGCCCTGAAGGGAGCTAAATTAAGTGAAAGTTGTTATTCCATTAATATACAGGATTTATAGTAAGAGACTCGGGGAGTCAGCTGGCGGAGATTGTTAATGGCTAGGAACAGGTGGTTGGAGGCAGCTGGAAGGACGGAGAGAGAAATAACAACGATCACAATGAGGTGAAGAGAAGACTCACACCTCATGAAGGACATAAGGTCATGCCAGATAGGATCGACTAAAAGGAAGGGGATCAGTCTCGCGAAGAATGGGAAAAAGGAGAAAGGGAAGTCCCGCTTGTAGAGAAGGCACAGAAATCCAGGTACTGTGCAGGTAAGGTGTTATCATTACAGACGATGTGAAACCGCAGGGAAATAAGCTGAGAAGAATGTCACTTAACCAGCCATATGATCACGAAAACACATCACTATTAAGCAGAAATCAACACAGAGGCGTGAACAGAAGGGATGAAAAACACACCTCTAGAAGCTTAACAATTTCGAGGCTAAAAGCCAATGTAGTTTATCCAGTGACTTTATGATTTCTGAAACAGGAACGAGAAGAGAGATGGTCCTTGTTCTGATGTAGTCTCTCGATGCTTGACGTACAAGGAAGATTTCCTTGTTTATTGCTATATTCCTGGCTGTGAATCTCATTGTTTGTTCCTTAGTGATATGCTTAGTGCAGGACAAAGACTGAATACATGATAATATCAAATACAGACGTCATTGTCTCTTTATTAGGTATTCTGATGTTTGTCTTATTAATGTGTGATATTACGAAGTGCAAATTGTTTAGAACGATGAGCTGTAAGCAAGACTACGTACCCATCTTTGCGACTGGCTGTGAATTCAGAGAATATGGGTGTGACTTACTGAAACAGGCGCATACATCATAAAACGAAGACAGATAAGCAACTGTGATCTGCACTTACATTCTTTTGCTTTCAGATTCATTGTAAGAATTTTTGTTAAAAGAGAACTGAAAGTAATGGAAAATGAAAGCTG
Source organism: Panulirus ornatus (assembly GCF_036320965.1). Classification (NCBI taxonomy): domain Eukaryota; kingdom Metazoa; phylum Arthropoda; class Malacostraca; order Decapoda; family Palinuridae; genus Panulirus; species Panulirus ornatus. The sequence continues at coordinate 2,415,671 of NC_092251.1, read as the reverse complement.
AATTTTAAGATCTCTTGGGCAAACTTTTCGATGATTTACCTGACTTTTACGAAAGATTTTAAATCATGTTGTTATATTTGGCTTTAATCTTATGTAAATCTTGCTCTTCTTCAAACGCCTTTTAGGTACCGTTTGAAGTCTCGAATATTTGTTTCGTGCCTTTGGTAATTTTTTTTTCCTATTTGATAAAGACTTTCATGTTATGGTCACATACCATGCAAATAATTCCCTACGGCTCTAAGGCACTAAGGGTTGCTTTCAGGTTACAAGAGGAATTCAGGGTTACAGACTGACAACTACAAATACTGTAGTCACGGTTACATGACATGAACCGAGCACTGAATATTCGCGAAAATGACTGTGAATTTCAAACCATTTTTCCACCTATCTAGACACGTCCATATACATCCAGTTTACGACTAAAAATAAACGATAGAGGATTTCGTATGAAATGAAAAAACGAAGAATTTAATAAAAGATTTCAAGAGCAATACTCTCCTGTAAGGCTATAGAAAAAGGAATTTGGTGCAAGGTTTTGGATATGCTGGATATTGGAAAACGTCTGGATGAGACTTGAGAGGAAAGAAGACGTGAGCAGTCACTCTTTTTATGATGTCTTGGCCTCAAGTTTGAGTGTGTAAGACAAGACAACTTTCATTTCGCTTGACCCATGTAGTTACTCATGATGCTAACTCTTGTCTCAGTATTGTCTTACTCATCAAACACATAATATTAGAACTTGATCCTGAAATCATATGTAAATTATATGTAAAAAAATTCGCAAATTTCTTCCCAGTTGTATCGTACAATATGCTTAAATGTCCTAAGAACCCCTTATTGCCATCTCATTCCAGCTGCTGTGGAATGTCTTAATATACAGCTAATTTTTTTCATTTCCTTCTGTTACTGAAGCAACGAGAGAAAAAAGAAAATGTGTGTGATAAAAGCGATAGGCCAGCCTCAGATTCATAATTCATTTTTGTTTTACTCTTTCGACAACTGGTGTATAGATGAAAGGGAAAGGAAGGCTTTCCACTGATACCTGTCTTTCAAAAGCTTTATGAGAGTCAGAAATATATACAGGATCACATACTTTCCAGTTAACATCAAGGGATCTGTTGCTTTCTTGTTATTCCAGTGTTCTATATTTTGTCCTTTCTGAGATGAAACTCCTGTGCTTTGATAACATGTTCTATGATAATCAAATAACAATAGCATACCAACCTACTTCTCCCCTTTATTCTTAAACCTAAAATGAACTGTCAGTTAAACAAGACTCTTTTCCAAAATTCGTACAAAAAACTGAAAAAGGAGAGCTAAATTGTCTCATTATTTTCATATTGAAGATCAAAGTGGAACAGAGGAAATAAATAGCTATACTTTTTAAAACATTTTCTAAATACTTTCGTAGTCTTTTGTTCAATGACTCATTTCTGTAGCAACTTTCAGGTGGTTAGGAGTGACATGAAACCTATGGTAGGAAGGAAAGATACGAGGACAGTGGCTAGTGAAACACCTCAGGTACTGGAGGAGGATATGATGGAGAGTGTAGCATCATTCTCATTGGCGTCACTTTGATCAGGTAGTTGAAAAATAAGATGAGAAGGCAGTTTCACACACACGCACACATTTGATATGGATAGAATACTGCTACTTACAAATACATATACAATCAGGCAGCCTTTATTGACAGCTTTACAATATCGTTTTATTGGTCGACACTTTTATTATACTTATTCCAGTCAAAGAGATTGAGTCATGTATTTTTGTGAAAAATCTGACCCCTAAGAAATACATGATAGAATACTATTTCAATATGAATCTTCACCTTCCCTATGGAAGCCACAAGTAAAAAAAAATATTTTGTGGGATGTTTATGCACATCAGAACACGCAAAGGATACAGTGCCACGAAGACGTGGAAATCCTATATCCGTCCCCTGTTCAAAGACTTTGCTGCTACGTTCCAGATATCCTGATATGATTTTCGAGCAGAATCAAAGTGTTGTCGTCACTCCAGAATCCTTGAGGGAACCTCGCCCATTTATTTGCACAGACAATATGAAAAATAAATTTAGATATACTATTTGTTTGGCAAATTGATTTCATTTACAGAGCTGTTTCATCCAGGTAAAATGGGAAAGCAATATTTTCATACCTTAAACACGATAAGGAAAGCATAAAGCTGAAAGAAAGCTCTGTGATATATGATCTTTAGAACTTTTGCTTCCTAGGTCACATCGTCACTGTTAATGAGACAAACTTTATATGTAAAATGACAAAGTTTTCATATTTTCATACCCAGCGAAGGTTTAAGATAAAAGTTCTTCGTACGAACAACTCTTGTTGAAAGAAGTATGCCATAAATTGCCTTGAGATAAAAAGATAAGAAGTGATCATTCTTCATGATAATTACATTCGAATCTTTATTTCAGATTTGTAAGTGTCGGTTGCACTAACGTTAATTAATTAAAGGTGGATCCTTCTTCTTTGCCTTCTGTATATACTCTGGCGCAACGTTGAAGTTATCAAGATTTCGACACGAGTGGACGAGTGGTCAAGTGGGTGAAGCTTTATGAAAAATGTCGTCAGTAGGATCATCAGCGTCTCTAACAAAAGGAAAGTGGCTCTCTCATGAGGTGGGGGTAGGGAGCGTCCTTCTATCCCACGTTAGCTGAATCCCAGCCCCGTCACTGAAGTCCCAGATTTCAGAGTAGCAAGTGGAAATTCATCTTCGGAGAGGCTACATCGTCGTCTGCTGACGAAAGGGAGTACAGTCAGTCTCGTGTACGAGGATCTCACTCCACAGGAGCCACCATTTCCCTGCTACTGGAAGGAATCCATGAATCTTCATGAGCTCCCACTTATATATAAGATGTTGAGTGTCTACCACTGCATTTTGCCACTGGGTAATGCCAGAACTGAAGACATTAGTGGGTCACAGCAGACACGCCACTATTAACTGTAATTGACGTCTAGTATACATGAGGACACAACTAAAAATTTCACGATTTTGTAAGAGAGAAAAGGTCACCTCTGTACCTTTCACTCGTTGGTCCCAGGGTAATATGACCGAAAATCTATCATATTTTGTATTTGATAGACCGGGATAATGTAAAAGTTATTATCGCTGTGTATGACGGAAGCTTAGAGCACGACAGCTTATGAATGAAGCGGGAAAGAAGACTGAAACCAGAAATTGCGTCTGTTTTAAACTACATGAATTGAATAGAATGAGCCTCATTCACTGTAAATGAAGAGGGAGAAACACAATAACTGGAGCGTAAAGTCAAACAGATATCAGCAAAGGAAGAATATAGAAAAAGATGTGTGGTTATATACTCCATGAGAAGAGTTTACTGAAGAAAAATACATTGTATGTATGTGTGTAAACTGTTTTATCCTTGGTTGATAGAAAAGCTTGCTTCAGCATCTAGTACTCTGCTTGGTGTCATATGTTCCTAAAGGTGACCCGCAGTAAAAATTCAATAAAAGGCATATTGGAATACTCTCGCAATCTTGGTAATCGAAGAAAATGAATAACTCAGTTAATGTGTGACATGAATGCAAGGATTACTGAACACTGCTCTAGCTAGATACAGATAAGAGGAATGGAGGACTCCAACCAAATTGTGTTTCAAGCATTTTGAGTGTTGTTGATTAGAATGACTGAGGATAGATGGAATTTCAGACACGAATGTGTAATTGAAGTTGAGGGTTTATTTACAAAAGAGGGGCAGTTAGTGTATCATATGAGGTAACTCTCATACAGTGTGCATCTGGCATGGCATTAAGCCATGGTGGCGGGGGGGTGAGAGAGAGAGAGAGTGAGTGGGTGATAGGTATGATCAGAAATGAGAGGCTACGAGATAGCAAGTTGTAGCAAGCTACACTGACTCTGTAGCTCAGCCATTTTCCAGAAAAAGAAAAATTACAGAGCAGAGATAAGATGTGTGTGGGAGTTCAGGGATATCACTATGGGGGTTTGTCAGATACATGCGAGTTGGGGAGATGAGGCGAACAAGAAACAATGGAAGCGCACGGTGGAACGAGGAGGTGAAAGGAGCCGCCAGAGCGAAACACGAAGCGCATCACTGATAATACACCAGTTAGGCCTTTTAGGAAGCTAAAGGGAAACAGAAAATAATTATGAAAAAAGGAAAAATAGAATAGGAGAAAAAGATGGAAGTAAGGAAGAGGGACAGGATGGTCGATCAAGACGTAATTCCTCCTCCATGTCTCATATTTCTCGTATAGAAAGAGAAGACATACAGCGAGTCTGCAGAACCTCACGATGTGCCTCAGCTTGATTACAGAGTGTAGCTTCGGGCTAGATAAACACACGTTTGCTCATATCAAACGACAATTTGACGGCAATGATTATCAAACTTTGGTCTTCGTTCGGTGTTTTGACAGAATCCAAGAGACAGGAGCTGTCGGGTGCATGATGCGATTATAAAGGTCAATAGTTTCAAGTAACTCACTGGAGAAATTTGTAGGTCATGATGCACTACGAGAGGACGTTCCAACAAATAGCATCCGTTGAAACATCATTAGCCTTTAAGCTCAAAAATTATTCAGAGCCACTAGACTCTCAGCTCTGAAATTATTCATAGTGTTTTCCAGTCATTTTTTTTTTTACGATGGCCAAAACCTTTCAAGAAATGAATAAATAAATGAAATGACTCTGCACCTTCAAAACGTGGTGGATATTGGGGAGTTCCATGAGAGGATAATAAAACCATTGTAGATTAAGAACCACAAACTGATAACAACTTACGATCGATCGATCCCATGACGGGTCATCCTCTTTGAAAGATACTCGACTGAAGTATGATTACTTATAGTTCACATGCTCCATAATTGTTGCTTGTTCACTGCACATACGAATGTTTCGAGAGATCATCTTGCAAGCCAGCATCGGTAAGGAATCCTTATCGTATGAGTTTTCTTCATTTACCGTTCATTTCTTTAACCTTACCAGCATAATTACATTTACCGTTCATTTCTTTAACCTTACCAGCATAATTACATTTCAGCAAATGCTGAATTATATTCTACGTAACGGTACGTTTGGTGAAGCTGTCGGCTTAATATCTTCATTTTTTCTATTATTGTCTTAATCCTTCCCACAAAGACACTGTGTGATACACAAACTTCCAAATACAGTGTGAATGAGAGAGAGAGAGAGAGAGAGAGAGAGAGAGAGAGAGAGAGAGAGAGAGAGAGAGAGAGAGAGAGAGAGAGAGAGAGGATAAACGAGAAAGACTCAAACTTCATAAAGTACTTGCAGACTTTGTATACCATCGCACGCAGACAGTTATTAAGTACGTGGGAAACAACAGTTCAGGTGTTACATTGTTACGGACTGGCTTCCCAAGAGAGCCCACCATGACCAGCACCAAACTGGAGAGCAGTTCTGAGAGAGTGTGTGTTGTTGTTGTTGATTTCCCGACCCCAGGCTACAGCTGGTACTGCAAAGAAATAAAAATGAGATTTGAAAAAAAAAAAGGTCATATCAGCGTAACACATATCGTTTTAATTGCTTTCGCAAATCCTGATTTCAATTGTCTTTTTTTTCCTTTTTTTTTGTTCAAAAAGGATCGACTATAAGCTTACTGTTTTCGAACTCAGATGAAAGAGTTGAAGCTTTTTTGAATGATGATAAAGAAAATAGATTTTACTTGGTGCTTCTCGATGTTCTCACCTGATAATGTTGATGAAAATTTTAACTCTGTGTTCTCTCCTGTCGAAGTCATTGGTCGAGATCTGAAATTCAGAGTTTATAATCTTTTGAATGCAATAAATCACCGAAACTCTAGCAACGTCATGGCCAATGGAGCACAGATACTGTGTACAGATATTTATTACAAAATAGTTTACGAAATATGACGTCGTTTGTGTTATACATATATGAAATATGTGTATGTATACATACTTCCCACGAGAGAGAGAAAGAGATGCCACCTTCGATGCGTGTGTATCATCAGCGGAATAAATAAAGTAGAGCATTTTCGAGGACTTTTTTGCCCAAAAGAAACCCACCTTACCCTGCTCCCACATGAAGCATAACCTCACAGCTGTAGGAACCCCTTAAAAGGGTTTATGGGGTTGTATGATAATGATGTATAAATTACGTTTATCAGAATAATGTCATCTTACTTCTAAAACAGAAAGATTGATCACTTGGTGCATATCTTCATCATCGTGATAAATGTACATAATAAGAGTAATGGTAATGATAAACATATAAGCATAGTAATAGCAATAGTGACATTGTATTAAAATCTACTAGTATTCCTGCTGGCACATGCAGGAGAGTAAACTTACACACAAAAAAGGTAATGAACCGTTCGAAAATTGATAATGAAATCAAACAGAACATATTTGAAAGACAAATGAAAAGTCCTTAAGACACAGGATTAACATAGCATCACACAGGCCATGAAACTCAGTCCCAAAGAATCGTTCACAGACACAGTGATTCACAAACCACGATGCACATGTTCCTTAACAATGAAACATTGTTTCAATTACCATCAAACACTGCAATTCAATGATTCTCTCACGAGATAATCAAAGAACAGACAGTAGGCGAGAATAAACACACACACACACACACACACACACACACACACACACACACACACACACACACACACACACACACATCAACTGGACCTGGACAATAAGGAAACCTTAGCCAACTCGGCAAAACACCATCTTGAAGTCTCAATAGAACACAGTCACATGAAGCTTCTCTGTGCAAGACAACTCGAGCACAATTGGGGATTGAAAAAGTAAAAAAGTTACTGGCGACATTTCTTTCCAAGAAGTTATAATGGAGTTAAGAATTCTACATTAAATGAGGAATCCAAGACTTACATATTGATTAAGGGAATTCTGTTAGCACTTGAGAAAGTTCCTTCGGCAGAAAATTTCCCAGCATACGTTTGGTACGGGAGTGATTGCAATCATTCTTTCTTCATATATATATATATATATATATATATATATATATATATATATATATATATATATATATATATATATATATATATATATATATATATATATATATATATATATATATATATATATATATATATATATATATATGAAAACTATCGTCACACAGATTCGCACGAACTAAACAAACATTTGCTCATTTTTCTCTTGACTTGAGTATAGAGAGTGTCCAGTTTGCTTGCAAGAGGCAGCTGATGTTGCTGTTTTAATCTGTTGTCTCCATTTTACTCATCAGATATGAATATGCATGAAGAGATAAGCAGACTCTTTGAAGCAAATGGACTCTTCCATGGAAAGCAGCATGCAAAGACATCTTTTAAGTGTCTTTATTAGTCTTAAGTCTAAAACAACTGCTTGCACACTTTTGTGGTCTCACATCCTGAGGGACTGATACACTGCCTCGTCTTCAGTACCTCAAGACGCAGGTCCTATACAGTCTGGTGCTAAACACACACGAGAAACTACGTAGTGCAGTGGTTACCGCTGCTTTCCATCGACAGCTTGCCCCGAGTTCGAATCCTGAAGAGGACCTACCGGCTGACAACCAAGCCAGCAGTTACTCCTCCCCTTTGGGGCAGGTCGATGAATGGGCAACTGGCGTAGCGTATGCATGTGTGACTACATAAGACACAATACATATACAAGGTTAAGAACGGGAAAGTACGAGCGTATAACTTTGTTCTCGTAACGATATATATATATATATATATATATATATATATATATATATATATATATATATATATATATATATATATATATATATATATATATATATATATATATATATATATATATATAAGAAAATAGTTGGTCGAAATCCTAAAATAGGGAAAGTAAGGATAGGTAACAGTAGAGAGAATAAGTAATGGCACAACACAGTGTTAAAACGGCTTGAAATGCCACTCTCTATGTAAATGGTAGAGCGTTGTTGCTTATACTCCACACTGTGTGTGTGTGTGTGTGTGTGTGTGTGGAGGTTTTGGTGAAAGATTTTCAAAAAATGTGTATAAGGTTATTACTACATATGAAAACGGTCGGTGATGAATAGGTGATTTTGAGGAATAAGAAATAAAGACAGAAAGATGAATTTTTGGGTTCTGGTGAAAGGACTATGACAGAGGGCAAGAGATTGTGTGGGGAAAGCCAGAGAACAGAAGACCTGAAGGTTTATTACGAGGTCATCTGCTGGAGGAGAGTAATAGTATCTTCATTCTCAAATCTATATAGATGGAGAGAGGTTAATAAAGTAGAAGGCAGATGGATTAACGTGGACCAGTCAGTAAGGCAGAGGGAGTAATGCTAGTGACCAAACTGGTATGTTGTATACCACAGTGAGCAGTGCTTCCGCGGAGGTCGAGACCTCAGAATGAAAAATGTAAAACACAGGGAGCTGCAGCATACATTTAAAAGTTTAAATGATCTACTTACGGACAACAAAAATGAAGATAAACTTGGTGGAGGAGCGGAGTCGTAAACACCGACCTCCCTCTCTACCCCGAAGTTTTGGAAGATTTAAAGAACGACACCGGAAAAACTTTGGCCCCAACCAGCTTTGTTGGACGTCTTAAACTTCGTCTATCTCCACTAACTCGCCCCTGACTGACTGTTTTTCCTCCGTGATAAGTTACCAGGCGTTATAGAAATAGCCGAGTTTGTCTTTACTGAAGCTCGCTTGGAAGCGTCTAGCAATGATATCTCTTCCCGCTCCACAAATACTTTATTGTACCTTAATTGTTCACTGGCAAGCTTTAAGCGTAAGAGTCTAGTTTAAGGTATGATTTAGTTTTGTTTCTCTTCCTTTCGTTTGTGTTTGTGTATTAGAAACTATGGAGACAACATAACCTAAATACAGATTCTGATTGAAGGTAAAAATTTTTTTTTGTACACATAAGGACAAAATTATTTGATTTATATTATGTAGTTTTTCCTACAGATGAAACCATATGACATGGTCATCTGTTTTACAAATCGCACGAGAATTGCGTCATAGAGTCAACTATCAAGACATAACTATTAACGTTAGATACAAAAACTGCAGCGAATCGTGTTCTTACATTATGAGAGACATTATCTGAATAGTTCCAGTTCAACACAACAGAATTTTATATTTTCCATCTAAGGATAAATGTACGAAAAGCTTTTTTCAATTCTATTTAGAAAAGTTGTATGAATACTAAACTAAGTAATTTTACGGTGGTTAGATGACTGACGCATGCAAAAATTTGAAAAATGGTATGTTCAATATATATATATATATATATATATATATATATATATATATATATATATATATATATATATATATATAGAGTATAATATATATATATATATATATATATAAATATATATATATATATATATATATATATATATATATATATATATATATATATATATATATAATTTTGTAGATACTGTAGCTCTCTTATCATGTGAAGTAATCTGCTGGCATGAAAGAGACTGTAGATGTAGCAGCAGGACCACAACCATGTAGTCGGACAGAGATTTACACCAGCTTTTAGCGGCCTCTCGGCACTGCTAGCCCAGCGCAGCAACAGCCTGACACAAGAGGGTTCCAGGACGTTGTCGACTACGTCAGGACGCGAGCATACTGAAAGACTTTGTACCTCATTCCATCTTAAGCATAGTGACGCCCCACCTTCGTGTAGGCACAACGAGTGGAGTGTGTATACACCTCAGTGAATGAAGGTATTTCTAATTTCATCTTCAAGAATTCTCAACAAATGTATACATATGCTCTATGGTCTCCATAGGCATAGTTTTTTTTTTCTTGTTTTTTGTAAGGTAGATATGTAGCCAAGCTGAGCACCACATTTCCAAGATAGATAACCATAAATCCAGAGGGACTTTCCCAGCAAAGTCCAATCTAACTTTCTTCCGTAGATTCTTCAATTTGTTTTTCGACAGAAGACCATTTGTTTCCCTTAACGACATGTCATGATCATCGCCTGTGTTTCATTCTGAATATATATTTTTTTTCTTTGCTATTCTTTTCAGAATTTTTTGTGCTTTCTTTCAAGCGGCTCCGTCGAGGTCATAAAGTTCACCATAGGAGCTATCAACGAGTTCTGTTCTCTTGTTTTATATCGAGAAAGATACTTTCTCCACCTCGGTGTCTCACTCAGCCAGCCATACCCAGCTTCGTGTTAATGTAGTTCATGTCTTTTCTTATCTTCTTTTCTTATTTACCTGATAGACAATTTATTCTGGCTATCTGCTTATATCTTTTTTTTTCCCTGGCCGTCATACAGTCCGTATGTCCGTTTGTCTTGTGCAGTGAGGCTTCGAGCTATCTCTACCTGATGGCCTCTCTCTCTCTCTCTCTCTCTCTCTCTCTCTCTCTCTCTCTCTCTCTCTCTCTCTCTCTCTCTCTCTCTCTCTCTCTCTCTCTCTCTCTCTCTCTCTCTCTCTCTCTCTCTCTCTCTCTCTCTCTCTCTCTCTCTCTCTCTCTCATGTCCCCTGGATAGAGAGCTTGGCTAGACCTCACTTTCAATTAACGGCCCCACGTAACCCACAACTTCCTGGCTTCCTCTAACTTATGATCTTAGTTTCGTGTCTGTCGTGCTTCCTGCACCAGAGATATTATCATCTCGGCCACATCGTTACACTAACTTATCCAAGAAGTCCCTCCGCCTTCTCCTGGTTTCAAGCAACAGCAGCAGGAAAAATGTAACTATTGAGGTCTTGTATTCAATTTTCCTCAATATTTTTTGAAGTGCTTCTTTTCTACCCCACGCAGCTTCGCTCTGTCGTATGCTCAGACATAAGGTGAAGTCGCGAAGATATACGTACACACGACCGATATTTTCCACTGTACTACGTACTTAAAGTACCACTGTATCGCCAGACACACATTAATTGCAGAGAAATATTTACTACGATGCTTATGGATCTCCGGAGGATTAATTCATGATGAATCTTACTCATATAGTGATCTGTCTTCTGTCACATGGGTTTGATTTAATGCTCAACCAAATGAAATCATCAGATGATTCAAAATCTCTCCTCACGATGTTGTGCTACGGCCAAGTATCATGCAGTACGAAATTCCACCCATAGCCTTGAGGAAGATGCAAGAGAGATAATCCCTCCTGAGGAAGATACAAGGGATATAATCCCTCTTGAGGAAGATACAAGGGAGGCGAGACTCCCTTCAGGAGGGGGAGTTAGGTGCAGCTTCCGAGGTCGGCAAAAACAGGAAGAAACATTACGCGGTATTTATCTTCATCTGGCTGTAGGTGGCTCCTGGCTCTTGAGACGTATAGTATATCCACGTAGCGGCTTATATACACTCTGATGCTCTCATGTAACATTAAGGTAAAATGCTATACGGAAAAAGGATATATATATATATATATATATATATATATATATATATATATATATATATATATATATATATATATATATATATATATATATATATATATATATATATATATATATATATATATATATGAACTTGCATGTGGCAAGTAAACCCTGACATACTTTTATCCCTCAACCCATCATGCACCAGTAACCCCATTATCCACATCACAATCCCCCTCACTCTACCCTCCCAACTTTTCCTCCTCGTACGTACACAGGACCAATGTTTCTGTCCCACTTCCTCCACATTTCCCCACCATGTAGGACAATGAGCTTCATGAGCCTGGCTTCTCGCGACAGGCAAACTTCCAGAGTCTGTGGGGCTTCACAATTAATTAATTATAGAGAAGCCAAGTTACAAAGTGTCCCTGGGACCCGGCCAAAGGCTTCAGAAGGCTTTAGCTTCTCAGTTTAATATAGAGTAGTGGAATCCACGTTTAGGGGCAGTGAATCCCGGAAACAGGACTTTTTCTTAGACTTGAATGATCATTTATTTATAGTTTTTTAATTATTCATTTTTCTTTTATTTTTTTTTTTTTTTTTTACAATACCATGTTTCTTTCCCTTTATCTTCTCGTCGGTTTTTGATATAATCATTCTACCATTGTTCTTTGCCAACAGGAAGATTAATCTCCAGTCCCGATCCTGAACAGAGACAGATCCTCACCATTCTTGATCAAGCTTCCGGTCATAAATCACACTCTACTGACAAGTGTGACGGTCTAGAGTTAGAGCAACATTTTAATTGCTGGGATTGTGGTGTTGTGACAGGCACCCCCCTAGCGGTTAAGACTGAAAAGCCTTTCAAAATATAGTAAAACACACCTGGAACATATGGTATCCAGAACAGACTCCAGAACCAAATTGTGTTCATTAAACAAATGCAAAAATGAAGAAGAAAGGGTCAACTTACTGAATAAAGACAACAAATGCAAAAAATATATATACCAGAGCAAGAGCACTATCTTAAGGGAAGACAATATATGGGTCACAGAAGGCCACAAACATCTGATGCACAGTATGAACCATAGACGCCGTCTTGTACACAGTATGAGGCACAGAGGTCATTTACACCAGTGACTGACTGTAATTTGCTTCATCCACATAACGATTCGTGACCTCTCTCCCCCATCCCCCATGACCTAGTCTGTCGCCTGGGGACACCGTCGTAATTACTTTCTTGGGTAATTCACAATGTCACTGAACAATATCCTCAATTTTACTTGTCATTGGGTTCGATTACAACCACTTTTGTCTTCACTCACTACAATTTACAATATGGTACACGCGTTCATCAAAGTATTCATGAATCAAGATAACATATATGTTAATTCCTCTTTCATTTATGAATGACATCAAATTATTTTATTCTGATGCTGTAGTGAAGTTACAACTAACTCCACAAAACGTACCTTGTAAACGTGGCTTCTGTTGTAAGTCATTTCCGTTTGAGTACCGTTATGCAGACAATAACAAAGTCTGTCAGTGAGTCATTTTCATCAGATGGAAATTGTAGCAAACATCAACTCCTGCATGTGTAGTGCGCGGGATATGAATGGAGTTGTGTTTCTATTGGTCTCAAAATGGAACTCTTGCTACTCTCTCTCTCTCTCTCTCTCTCTCTCTCTCTCTCTCTCTCTCTCTCTCTCTCTCTCTCTCTCTCTCTCTCTCTCTCTCTCTCTCTCTCTTGCTTACATTTTTTCCTGTCTCCTTAACCATGCAGGCATCCTCTCCTCTAACTATCCTATCCAGTCTTTCATCTTTCTTTCTCTCTTCGCCCCACTTCCTCCACTTTCTTCCATCCTTCATCCTTTTCCATAAAAAAGCTCCTTATCCTCCTCCTCCTCCTCCTCCTCCTCCTCCTCTTTCTCATCCTCATCATCCTCATTATCATCCTCTACTCTTCCATCTTCTCCCATCCTTCCCTTATCGCTACCCTCCCTTCCCTCTATCTCTCACCCTTACTACCCCCTGTCATAAGCACCCACACAGTCTAAATATAACCAGGGCTTGGCACTTCCTCCCTTGGCCCTGGCGGGAGTCAGGGCTATCCCTTAGTGGCAGCATCTTTGTCTTTTCTAAGTTGCCTCGCAATTCCCTCCTAACGATCGCTGGCTACACTGGAACTTGCTGCTCAGGGCCACAGGTCGAGGCGTTACGGCCTGCCCACCTAGTTTACTGGCGTCCTCCGCGTGAATACTGGGGATCCGGAGGTGAATCTTAGGCTAAGATTCGGGATGAATATCCTGGGCTGAAGGTTGAAGACATCAGGCTTGAGGATGGTTGGATAGTAGTGCATCACTGGGGGATGAATGACGAGACACTGGGTATACCGTGTGTATCACGGGATGAATATTGGTTCTCTTTGGGGGTGAATATCCCTCGAGTTCTGGGGGAATGTAATGTCTCTAAATGAAAAAAAAAAATGGTCCTCAGAGCTGTTGTTATGTGTCTAGATAGTTTACTGTACTCTAGTTGGTTTACCGTGGCTTAATTCATCTGCCATGGTTCGAACGGTTTGCTATGGTTAAGTTGATTCAAAATAACCTAATTGGTTTAATATTGTTTCTTTGGATACCTTTGGTTTAGCGAAGGTTCCAGTGAAATTCTCTCATGTGAGTCTTAATGGTACACCACACAGCTCCTGGACTGTGTGGGCCATAAAGACATGTATCATCGACATGGTTCGTTTGAGATGAACGAAGATTTCTATGGTCAAGAGGTCAGTATCTGCTCTGATTCTCTCTCTCTCTCTCTCTCTCTCTCTCTCTCTCTCTCTCTCTCTCTCTCTCTCTCTCTCTCTCTCTCTCTCTCTCTCTCTCTCTCTCTCTCTCTCTCTCTCTCTCTCTCTCTCTCTCTCTCTCTCTCTCTCTCTCTCTATATATATATATATATATATATATATATATAAACAGAAATATCGTCATATTTGTGTGACACGAATGGGTAATGTGTTTCTGATAATGTGTGTAGTTCACGTCTCCCTTAAGGTTCTTTGGAGTAACGTGTGCGACCCATTACATTGGCTAGGGTTTATGTTACGTCCTGCGAGGGGAGGTTATGGTAGACGAGGGTATGGATCCACGTGAGTATGTGTGTATATAATAATTACCTACTTCTACTACGTAGGGAAGCAGTTACAAGCTCGTGGGGCCCCATCTTTATTTTGTATGTCTGTGTCTGCCTATATCTATCTATCTGCTAGTCTCTATGTCTATCTTTGATATTAGATATCAGATGGCGAATTTCACAATACGTATATTCGCAAAGCTTCCTTCAAAATGGTGTGTGTGTGTGTGTGTGTGTGTGTGTGTGTGTGTGTGTGCTTATCACTGTTGATACAGGAGCCTCAGTGTATATGTGCATGTAGGAAGCATACGATGGACACTGAAAAGCTCATGTCTGCCCCTGATAAACAACCCACAATACGACACATCACCATCGCTTCAGCCACCACACTACCAGTTCGTGGAACTTAATGCTGAACTCATCCTCTCCTCTTAGAAGATCCAGTGGGTTGAGATCTCTCCCATTCAGCCAGTGATCAGAGGACCTCGAGGATGAAAAGACTTGCCAACAAGAGAGGGGAAGGGGGGGGGGGGGGGGGACTCAGCACCACAGATATATCAACTAAGTTGAGATGTATAGACAGTAGAGGGTTGTAAATGAGATGATTCTCGTCTCCCAGTAATTGAGGAGTCTGACTACGATCCTTCCATCTGGTTGTGAGGTTTCTACTTGTATTCTTGTGGAGGTGCTTAGGATGGTTGTCTGGAGCCACCTTACATCCACACGGGTCCTCTCTCTCTCTCTCTCTCTCTCTCTCTCTCTCTCTCTCTCTCTCTCTCTCTCTCTCTCTCTCTCTCTCTCTCTCTCTCTCTCTCTCTCTCTCTCTCTCTCTCTCTCTCAACCTAACCTTATCGCAGGTGTAAAACTCCAGGGCAGTTTCCTTCCACAATGAACAGCTTTTAAGATATCGAACTCTTAAGTCTCACTTCGAAAGTTTATGGGCGGCTCACCCTCCCTCTCTGCCCCTATTCCTACTTAAGTCCCCGAGCCAGCGCCCTCCGCCCTCTTGCAGGGTCCACGGATACACCGTTTCATTGATAGTAATTCCTGGGCTGAGAATTAAGCGCTGGGAGCTTAAGGCTGAGATTCGTCCTACAAGTTAAATCTGGTTTACCACCAAGATTAAACGTTAGGCTTCAACTCTGTGAGGCTTAAGGCTGGAGTCTTACTTGAGACGATGTCGATGGCTTGGCCTCTCTCCTTCGTGGTCCTTCTCCTCTGTCCCTGATGCTCTATCTCCCTTTCATCACCTATATCCTACGTCCTTTTCCTATTCTTCTTCCTCGTCCCTCTACTTAACCATCTCTCAACTCTCTCTTTCATCAACTCTTAGACTATCTCCGAATCTTTTAGTCTATTTCCTTGCCACTACCAGTACTTCTTTTTCTAACCATTATCTGAAACCTTTTTTTCACTAATCCTATCGTTTGTCTTGTTCATCATTTCCTAACATATATTCTTCATCAAATTCTTTCTTACTCACTATCTCTCAACCCCCTTCCTGATGTCGTAATCTACACTTGTACTATCCAATTACCTTTCATTATCTAACCCTCCATATTAGCGTCTCCCATCACCCTCTTTACTATCTCATTTACTCTCATTTACTCTCACTTACTCCCTTCATCATCACCATCATCATCAACACCACCATCACCATCATCATCATCATCATTTACCTATCTTCTTCGCCATCATCCAACGCCTTTATTTTGTTAACTTCCAACCTCCTTTTGCTCCTTCTCCTGACCCTCTACATCACTCTCTCCCATCCCCTTCTTCACCATCTCCCATTAAGCCCATCTTCTTCTCCCTCACCCTCCTTCCCCGTCAGCAGAACCATCCCCAGCTGCCAGAGCCACAGAAATGGGTTGTATATAAGAGATGAACGTCCAGTGGGTCTCGCTCTCCGTGGAGAACCAATCCTTCCCTCCTCCCAATCCTCGAATCCTCCGATTCCCCAGTCTGTCTGGATATGGTATAAAGTCCTTATCCTTTTGTTGTGTTGTCTTTTCTTATGGCAGTTGTAAAATATATGAAGGACGAGAAATATTTCGAAATGCTACATATCCACGTTCCATACTGCGAACATGAAATAAGCAGATGACACATATCAAGAATAGAGAAAAATAGAAAGAAGGGAATAAGGAAAATCAGTTGGTAAAGGTCTCAGTCAAACCTTATTTCATGTCTTTTGTACTCGTTTCGTGTCATCGTCTTTGTATACTGCAGCTTATCATGGTGTACTGATGATAGCCACTGAGAGTGAACTATTTTTCTTGAGGTAAAGCGCCTGGAAAATGATGAAAATATGTACACGAAATACTCTCATAAAATCAGGGAAGTATTTATTATTTTCTTTATACCTGTTGCCATAGTAACTAATTACAAATTATCAATGTTAACATTACTAATAATCATTTGGTTAACATTTTCTTCATTTCCGTAAGATTTAAAGATAACTTTATTTAACGTCGAGTGGTTCAGTTTCCTGTTGTAGTGGAACGTTGGTGTAGCAAATCCTCTCCTAATTCAGACAGCGTCTGTTCTATTGCCTCGAGTTTTGTATCATTTCCAACAACTGATTCAACTTTTACTGCAGGAACATTGAAAAATTCTATTTTTCAGGTAAAACAAAAAAGGTGGAAATTGAATGTCAATTAAGCCCGAGGAGAGGATTAGTAGACCAAAATCATGATTATGCTCTTGTACTGTTCTGTGGATGGCTGTATGAACATGTGGTGTGTGTGTGTGTGTGTGTGTGTGTGTGTGTGTGTGTGTGTGTGTGTGTGTGTGTGTGTGTGTGTGCGTGCATGTGTTTTACACCCCTTTATATATGCATATATATATATATATATATATATATATATATATATATATATATATATATATATATATATATATATATATATATACACACACGTGAGCGCATCCGGACTCCGCCTTCTCGAGGCTACGAGTGAAAGGTGGACTATCATCCTTTGTGAAAGGTGTATCACTAGAAATAGTCTCGTGGAGAAATTTTCACTGCAAAGAAGTCTACATTTCTTTACTACTGGAAATAGCTCAGCCATGGGGAGCAGGAGCCTTCAGAGAGGTCTTGGGAAGCCACAACTTTTTCTTGGAAATTGCCTTGGAGTAATTGTAAACAACAAATGAATATACACACGTATGTACATATTCCTGGAGGATAGAGGCCAAAGTTACCCACATATTTTCTGCGAGTTTTATGTCATTCACAGTGAATTTACGATCAGTAAAGTTGATGAGAATCATCAGGTTTTGTATAAAGTGGTTTTCCCTTTTCAATGAATGATCGTAGAAGTTATCTTCATCTTCTTCAGCTTTCATCAACTCTATTTCCCTGAATAACAGTCCTCTTTCAGATTGTAATACAACTGTTATGATTGTTTTTCTGGCCGTTCGTACTTCCAGTATTACATATGTGACGCTCTCTCTCTCTCTCTCTCTCTCTCTCTCTCTCTCTCTCTCTCTCTCTCTCTCTCTCTCTCTCTCTCTCTCTCTCTCTCTCTCTCATTCGCTTTTTTCCTTTTTCTCATAAAATATTTCACTCATATGCACTACGTATTTCACCACTTTAGTACCAACATTTCCATTAACGATAAAAACCCGCCTTAAATCTTTATCAGTAGAGGAAGAATTAAAGGTAAAATTCACAACCCTCGTCCTGGCTGCCCCTGTCGATAAAGTGTTGGTGTTGTTACCCTGCATTAAACAGTACCACCACTACGACCATACAAATGAACAGAGAGAGAGAGAGAGAGAGAGAGAGAGAGAGAGAGAGAGAGAGAGAGAGAGAGAGAGAGAGAGTATATTATTACCTTGGGAATTCAAGACACGGGACAACGGGCCATGGAAACAACTTCTCAAGCTAAACGAATTTCTTGTTGTTTACTACAGCCAATTCTGCCTATAAATTGGAAAGTATAAGCGAGTTGGATTTGAAAGCGGTTCAAGAGTGCTGGAAAAGCGACACGGAAATAGCTTTTGTGTGTTAAGGAACATATATTTATGTCTTGGACTATGTACCATTCAACTGTTTGGGTTCGTTTAGAAGGTTACAAAGGAAATCTGGCGAGAGGATGATTATGAGCTTGGAGATATTCTATATAAAATCAGCTATAGTATATGATTAATCTTTTGGACTTGATATATGTTATCTATTGTCAGCTTCATTCAAAAGCAAATCTAATTTTTCCTCGCTTCATTTCTGCTTCAGATTATTCTTTCACTTATTCCCCTACACCTTTTTTCCTTTTTTATTCCTTGACTTTCCTACCCTTTGCCCCACTTAGATGTAGTTCCCATCCTACTCTGGCTACGATGTAGGTGTTAGTGTAGCCACAGTGACATACAGGTAGCACTCTGGCATGTTTCTACTCCTTACCTTCCACCTTCTCCTCCATCCTCTCTGGTTTAAAGGATTCTAATCCCTTACTCCCACTTGGGTCGACTCCTACGGTCCCGAATCGTCACTTTCATCCTAATTATTCCTTCCATTCATACCCTGACCTCACACTTCCAGTCTGTCTAGACTCCCACTGCCAAAGCAGACTCAAACATCTGCCCAAAACCTCTCATTTCAAGACCACCCCTATACTCCTTTTTCAACCTCCGTCTTCCTTCACCCCTTTCCACCCTCAACCCAACATTCGCCCAGTGTATCTTCAACCTTTAATACCCCATCTGCACCTGAGGCATTTGGCCCACCAACACTGTGATGCTACTGTCTACCCTCTGACAGTCACCGACACCCGTCTTTTTCCTTCCACACAAATCTCTGTCCACAGTTCCTTTCCTCCTCCATCTCACCTGGACTGCTGACACAACACGGTAATTAAATCCTAGTGGTCTTCTTATCACCCAGACTAACAATGCTTCTTCCTGACAACCTCAGTTTTTTACCCCAGCCGCTGAGGCTAACATAACCCACCTTGTCTACAAGTTCAGGTTTCCTGTCAGACTCCAGGTGAACATGATCCCCTCTCTCTGCACCTTTTTGCCTACTCCATACCCAAGTCCACACAAGCTCAACACTTCTCCTACAACTCTATATTCTATCTACCAAACCAGGTAAACATAACCTCCTTACCTTTAACTCCATGTTTATCGATCACTATCCATAGGAACACAGCCACACCCTTACGACTACGTGTATCCCCTTCCCCATGTCATCCAGGCTTACACAACAGTCTTCGCTACCACCACCCTCTCGTCTCTGTACTCATCATCCACACAAACACAACCCATTTACCCATAAACTCCCATGTTTCCTCTCATCACCCACGATAACAAGACGATCTGCCTTCAACCACACGTCCCTCCCCATCAAAATCCAACATAACATAAGGGAAGGGATCTTCAGATGACTCCTTCGAGGGAAACGTCGGATCTGGTCGTGACGCAACGACACTTGAAAGTACGAGGTCATAGTTGGTTCGCTATATCGTTTCCTCAGAGTCTCTTACGTCCAGTTACTGCCATGTGTATTGGCTAGGAAGGACGTTCGCTTGATCTCAAGGACTCCCGTCCCACAGTCCTATCCCGTCGTACGAGTTACTTTTTGGTTTTCTCCCGTCATTTGTAACCGAAGGCGTAATATTAATGTTATTGAAATACAAAGCCGTTCCTCTTGCTCGTTCGGATTCTATGAGACTTTAGGACCCGGAAATCTAAAAATAGATTGGGAATCATTTTGAGTGAAAAAGATATGATGGCTGGTATAAGTTGCAACACAAATGAAAACGTGTAACTAACATTACAGATTTTCCATAAGCAATAAATTTCCGAACTGTCGCGTTGTAAAGAAGGAAGAGGATCTCTTCCCCTCGATCAAAAGAAAAGTATTGATAAAAAAGCTACAAAAAAAAAAATCACTGATATGAAGGAGCTTTCGTAAATCTATCTCACTGAGAGCATGATACAGCTTATACATTTTTTCTCTCTTTTATTCCATAACATTGTAACGTTGAACACTTTTTGTATATGTAATTTTCATTTGTATTTTGAGTGTTAAGGAGTAAAGAAGCTATATCTATATCTATATATATATATATATATATATATATATATATATATATATATATATATATATATATATATATATATATATATATATATATATATATATTAACTGCACATTCTTTCCTATCAATGTAAACTACTCATGTTTACATTTTGTGATTCAGTAGGATTTTCCAGTTATAAATAGGATTCTATTTACCACTGTCCGGAATTCTGTTATTGTAAAAGTTGTTTAATACTTCCTAAAGAGGATATTTTTCGTTCGAGAATAGCACAAAGAATCTAAATCTCTCTATACTTTTCGTGTCATAGATATATACTAAACATATTGGCCAAAATCTATTTGGGTTTTCAAAATACTCTCAGCACCGTCATATCGAAGCAAAATTTAAATGGCTGTAAAAACATATGAGATTTTTTTAGCTAAACCTGCTCAGATGGATTGATGTTCCCTGGAGTGGGATACATCGCACAACTGCTGACTGTAATCTTCGAAATGTTAGATATTATGTAGCGCTAGCGACCCCCTCGGAAATGGAATATATGTTGACGTCCTGTGGGAATAATATTCACATATATTATTCCCCTCCTCTCCCCTCATATCTCAATTTCCTTTGCCGTCCTGCAGCTCACACACTTCCACTCCCTCCCTCATGCCTCTCCTTTTCTCACTACATTAACCCCTTTACAACCGACCCTTCAGCTTCTCGTAGTTTCATCAACTCCTTTTCTAAACGTTTGCTCTCCTCTTGACTCCCTTGCTCTCTCTCCCTCCGCTTAATTTGACTGCTCTTTATTCCTGTAGTAGTTATTGTGTTTTTGTTTGTATTTGTTAATTAGTTTAGTAAGGTTATGGCTTCGGCCCTTGTGAGGAGAGGGTCTTCTAAATCTTACTTTCCATATGTCCCTCTGTTTATCTAATGCTGTATCTTAATCAACGAAGACACACACACACACACACACACACACACACACACACACACACACACACACACACATCACCTTAAGCCAGGCATCCAGTGAGTCAGGAACAAAGGACAGCAATGTCAGATAATTTGAGCCGCGAGCTAACATTTCAACAGGGAATTAGCGGAGAAAAGAGAGAAAATCATATTAGTGGACGAAATGAAGATCGACCTTACTTGACACATCAACTTATTACACAAAATGAGCAGTAAGAAACACTAATGATTACAATCCATTATTACCATGACATTCATATATACCTGTTCATTCTTGTGGTGTTTCCTATATTTCATAGAGAGATTACACCACAGTCCTTAGTCCTTGCAGGATCTCCTTCAAGATATTCCAGAGATGCCCTTCTGAGCGGGGCTGTTTGTGGCGACGATCGCTTCTCCCGGGGCCGCTTGTGTGCATCACAAGATCCATTCAGAAAGGTCAGGCCACAGGCGACGGTGTGGCATAGAAGATGTGGACGACGGGTCGATACGGTTCTTTTCAGGACCTGGGTGTAGTATATCCCTCTAAAGGAACGTATGATTCCTAATGGTTAAGAGCTCTTTGGCTCTCTGAAGGGGTAAGAGCCGTGTGACTTCTGAGGGGTGAGGGTACTACTTCTTCCCTAAATGGTAAGTGATATGTTTATAATGGTAGAGGGTCATGTGCCCCGCCACGGTATGAGATGAGGACCTATTTTAAGGGTTATCATAGACGCTGCCTGTATGAAGATGATGAAGACGTGAAAGGAAAATAGTGAATAACTTATATTTCTTTGTATAAAGAAGTGATCAAGTGAATTAGGAAAGAACTTTGGCCCTTCTCAGTCGCATGAGCGAGTTTCCACGTACCATGGCTTTGATGAAACCAAACCTTCACGTGTAGGAAGATGTGTGTATGAGAGTGTCCGTTTGTGTGAGTGTCTGTGTGTGTGTGTATCTACTTACAAGCAGTACTCATACCACACCTTATCACTAATGCTGATCTCAATCTAGAGTGAAAGCAGTCAGAGATACACACTAACCTTTGCCCCTTCGCAAGCAAGCAAGCGTACAATCCTTACCATCTAGAGAGGCGGAGACACATTGTCCCTATTCCTTAAAGAGACAGTCCTCGACTCCCACTTACAGAGACACATTACACCGACGTCGTGGCAGAGAAGGGAATCGATCCGTTTAAATTTAGCTTGCCACACCGACGCTTGTGGGACGCCTTTCACAGAGGGTCACGTGGCACAGATGTGGCCATAAGAGTGAAGTGGTTATTCCAGACGACCTCGGCTAGGTCGTCTGTGGGATGCTCTTGAAGGGGCGCTGATAGAACTCACGAACCCAGTGATATAACTACTGCTACGGGAGGATGAGAAGTAGATCGTAGTCTATCAAGGACCAGTTGATGATAATGATGAAAGACAGAAGTAACTTGTGGGTTTAAAAGTTTCGACAGGTGAGGATTTTACGTTTTCACTTCCGGTTGACAATGTGTAGGATGTCCATGGATGATATCCATACAAATACGACGTCATTCTTCCTGACGTTGTAAAGATAGTATATGAACACTGTATATCGGGTCACACACACACACACACACACACACACACACACACACACACACACACCGCCTCCGTGTGAGTGTGTTCAGAGATTACTCCTTGTTTCCCAATTATCGAATACTTCCTGCAAATCGAATGTTTGACCGTAGGATATGTAAAGAAAATGTGAAAATAACATTCCAAAAGCTGGACGAGCTTTGTGAATAACTTGGAAATTATCAACTAGAAGGAAGAGAATCATGTAGAGACTTCAGTGTAGTTTTCGTTCTTAAATACAAATTTTCTCTTCCCAGTGTTTTTCCATCGTGGTGTTTGTTCACAGTCAGTGGTGGAATACCTCGGCAGTCCTATTTAGACTCACAGGGGAAATATACGTTAAGTGGAGAAACATCACCACACACACACACACACACACACACACATACACACATACACACACACACACACATACACACACACACACACACACACACACACACACACACACACACACACACACACACACACACATACACACACACACACAGAACAATTGGTCTTGTCTGCAATAATTTACAGACACTTTGCAGTCATTCACTGCACACGCTTCTCCTGGCGGCGCACGTTCAAGGCCTCTGCAGAAATAGACAATAAATGTCTTGATTACAGATATAAACAAATGAGCAACAGATATAAAAAGAAACCCCACAGTAGCAGCGGCTGATCGTACGTATGTGTTGTTTACAAGGAAAAGAATCAGTGTGAACAAGTATTCTTTTGTCTTCTTTTGCATTCGACTTTGATATAACCATTTCAGTCAGAACGGATGCCATTGTTAAGTCTTTCGTACATTTTCACTGTCAGTTGTCAGTTTATTTCACCCTGCAATATTCTAGAATCTAGATTTCTTCCTCTCCTTTTCTAGTATTGTATCCGAAATGGCGAGGCCAGTTATATGTCCAGTCATAACCATAATATCATAAATAGATAAACAGATAGGTAAACAAACAGATGAATAGTATTGGAAATCTTGTTTTTTGGAAGGAAGAATTAGGAACATTTCTGCCTACACTCTCCCTAGTGGCACACGCAACAGTTGTAGTCACTTGCACAAACTATCCCCCTCTTGCAGCATCGTTGTTTGGAATGCAGTAAAGACTGTCTTCGTAGGAGGAGGACGAGAAGAATTTCACTTGAGGAAGTTGCACCAGAATTTGGGAAGAATTGTTAGCGTCAAGTTGGCTACAGTTATAGGTCAATAAACCGTGGATCAAGACGACCTGGAAAAGTTACAAGTCCACAGCCGAAGGTAAAGATGACCTGCAACAATATCAGGTCAATACAGTCAGTGGCAGAGGATACATACGACCTGGAACTTACAAAATGATAACCCAAGAGATAGACAACCTAGGTCAGTCTATCTACCCATGCAATGTGCTTGTACACAAACATTTTTTAAAACACTAATTCTTGTACATCTTTGCTCATCATTCAGGAGTCATTCCGAACTCGAGAGTCCTCGAAACGTGTACCCTCATTCCTGGATTGCTACACATCCCAACACCTATCTTTGCCACACCCAACCATGCTACACCTCCCAACTCCTTTCCCATGCTTACACTTTTCCAGCACACACACACACACACACACACACACACACACACACACACACACACACACAGACTGACTCTCTTCACTCTCTATCTCAACCCTGATCCCTTCGTTTAATTAGAGCTTGTTACTCGACTCTTCTCATTTACACCACGATGGGATCTCACTTACAGGCAATTAATTTGCTCACAAGTGTTCACAGACGTAGATACATATCAGAAGTATTTGTAAAAATGAGTTCGAATTATCGTGATGGCTTAATATAAATGCAAGAAGGCCTGGTCTGTGTATATAAGTTATCTTGTTGCCCTTGAAGCAACAAAAATGGGTAACTTAAAGTAAAAGTAAAATGAGTATCACAAATGAGAGAAAATGGTCCGTAAGAGACAGTTCATGAGGACCTAGGCTAGGGAGTGAATTATGTGCGCTCAAAGAAGTTCATATCATAATTGCTGGGTATTAGAAATTTTTCCCCTTGAGGTGAGTTTCCATAAAAGGTAGGTGTATTATTTTTCCTCCTTTGACTGTGGCAGTTCCAGTTATAAATGTCACCACAGTATATACAGTTGGCTCCAAACCTTCATAGTCCGTGGGAGTAAGATGATACAAGAATGCGTTAGTGGAGTACTGAATGTGCGCGTGTGTGTGCATGTGTGTGTGTGTGTGTGTGTGTGTGTGTGTGTGTGTGTGTGTGTGAAGTACTGAAAAATGAAAATGCTTTAACGTGTAACTGGTGGGATCTCTCCCGGTTTATTGATAAGACAAAGACAAAGGGAATTCAAATGCAATTACGACGAATTTTCTTGGAGTTTTGTTTTCCAGCGAATCTACGTTATAAAGATAGTGTGAAGTGTTGGGTCCCGAGCGATGTTGTGGTGTTCAGTGTGTGTTCTAAAGAGTATTCCCTGTACGCTGATGCCTTGGCATTTATAAAACAGACTCGTCAGTTATTACAGAGGAAGCCAAGTACATAGTCAGCCGTGGCTCGGGTGTAATGGAAGTGAGTGTTTCATCTGTGATCCGCGTAGATGCGCTTGCCGAAATATTCCCTGATGTTTACTATTGCGAGTTTGACTGTGGAGGTTATGGCTGCGAAGGCCAGGGTTTCTGGAGCGGGTAATGGACGTGTTGACATTTTTCGAGTCTAGTTATCATCCGCCTCTCGGTTTCTCATCGTTCA
The DNA here is from genome assembly GCF_036320965.1 of Panulirus ornatus. NCBI lineage: Eukaryota > Metazoa > Arthropoda > Malacostraca > Decapoda > Palinuridae > Panulirus > Panulirus ornatus. The sequence continues at coordinate 2,389,852 of NC_092251.1, read as the reverse complement.
AGAGTTTCCCCTGATCCACCTCGGGGCGAAAGTAGTCGTTTCTCTCCCTCTGTGTGGCGTCTGTTCTAAGCTGTCGTTCGGAGTGAGTTGGATCGTCGAGGTAAGAGGCATCTGGAGGACGCTGATGCATAATAAAACGAGAAGAGGCCCCATGACTGTGCTTTGGAGGCCTTCAGAGTGACAAGGGCAGACAGAGAGAGAGAGAGAGAGAGAGAGAGAGAGAGAGAGAGAGAGAGAGAGAGAGAGAGAGAGAGAGAGTCAAGAAAAACAACAGGGTCTTTTCTTCAAGCGGGAGACGAATCAAACCATCTAAAAACTTAATCCAATGGTTCTATTATTTCTCTAATGCTTTAGCTTCAGTCTTGCTTTTGTTCTTTCTGTGTGTGGAGGCCGCTGAATGATTTAAAGTCATGGTTGTCCTGGTGTTGACACATGTCACTGTGTTTGTCATAACTACTCACACTCTCCAGTGCTTTCATTGACCAACCGTTTGGTTCCCTGAGGACAATATTATCTACCCATCCCTCCTGTACACACCTGCCTTCTACCATGGGACGTTTCATTCATCAACCACAGTATCATAATATTTATCTACAAGACGCCCTCTGTACTTCATCTCAAATTCATCATCAACTTAAGGAAAATGGCTGGCGTGCCCGCTACAAGAGAAATTATCAGTAAAATGTCACTTACAACTTCCTGTGGACAAAGAATTTCAGACTCGGGGAGAAACGGCTTTAAACTCGTTCCCTCGACTTAAGTTGTTGGCAGTTGGTAGATCCCGTGTCCCACCAGGCCGGGTCCTCTCTGAGGCAGCACACCTGATGGTGTGCCTGGTAGAGGCTTCTCTTCTACAGGTGGGATGCACGCATGTGTAGTGACAGGTGCTGATGGCTGATGCTGGAATAATGATAATAGTAATAATAATAAAGAAAATAACAATAATGATAATAATGATAATAAAAATGATGATGATAATTAATAATGGTAACAATGATAATAATAGTAATAATAATGATAGTAATAATGATAATGATAATAACGATAATAATAATAATAATAACAATAATAATAATAATGATAATGATAATAATAATAATGATAATAGTAATAATGATAATAATGATAATAATAATAATAATAATAATAATAATAATAATAATAATAATAATGATAATAACAATAATAATAATAATAGAAATAATATAATATCTTTATGTTCGTCTGTCTTACTTAGATATTATTGTTCGTGACCAATGGAACAAATTATATAGGAAAAAGATGGAAAATGAAACAAAATTCTGTTGTACATTAATTTTCCTTGTCACATAGTTAGCTCAAGGGCTACATTATAAAAGAATGGACGGTAGATGTACGGTGAATGACAGAAACAATAATAAAGAACCAATAGAAATGGACAAAAAAAGAAAAAACAATAGACATAAAAATCATTATAAACATTAAACACAAGGGTCATCTTATCTGTGTCACACATCTTACCTCTTACAAATTTAATTTGTATTCACAAAGTTTTTGAAATAACAAGAGATAAGGGAAGGCAGGAAACTCGAAACAAACGTTTTCCCACAAACGTTTGTAAGTGAAACCTGACAAGCAGGGAGATGAATGTTGACAATGTTGATTCTATTTTATGTTTTCATTCTTGTTGGTTATTGCCTTTAAAACCCGACACTGCAAGCATGTACACCAATTCTGGAATAGTTTTGGGTTTTGATTTTGTTTCAGCCAATAGATCTCACACAGAAATATATGTACGATCTTCACAATATATATTTCTGAAAGGTGCTGTACCTTTTTCGAAGAAATCCTTTTTCGGATCAAGTAGTAGTAGTAGCAGTAGTAGTAGTAGTAGTAGCAGTAGTAGTTGTAGTAGTATCAAAGTCATTAATGTATTATGGTTATTATTAATATTGTTATTATTTGTAGTAGTAGTAGTAGTAGTAGTAGTAGTAGTAGTAGTAGTAGTAGTAGTAGTAGTAGTAGTAGTAGTAGTAGTAGTTGTAGGAGCATTATTTTTATCAATATCATTAGTATCATTATTATCATTATTATCATCAACTGGTCGTTAAGCAGTTTGTGAATACAAATTTACTAAGCTGTTCATTCATACATTCATGACACATATGTGTATGGCGTAACCACATGTCAGGACCAAGTCTTACCCCAGGGCCATACATGTAACGTGTATGGTCTGAGCATCATAATGACCACCTGAAGGTGTTCACATTTTCTTCCTAAGTCGATGACTTAAGTGATCCCGAATGTCGATAAACTTGAAGCTCAGGGGACCAATCTATCAACTAATTCTTAGATGCTATTCGCCACTTAACGTTTACCAGATTAACGCCCCTCATGTTACAGATGATTATAGAACTATCTTCTCCCACAAGTGTAGGGAATGTATATACGTCGAATTGTGTGAAGAACTTGATAGAAGGACACAAAATGGTGTACTAAACACCTCGAATGAAAGCAGGGAAAGTGCTTGGCTTAGGCAGACTGATCAATAACCACAGAAGAGAATATCCAAACCTAACAGGGTATATCAAAAACAATATTTTTGTATAGACCATAAACACATACAGTAAAGTTATTGACACACAACTAAAGTACATAAAGTAGAGGTACAGATACACATCTAAAGTACATAAAGTAAGTCTATAGATACACGTATAAAGTACATAGAGTAATGATATAGATATACATACAAAGTATATAAAATACAGGTACAGATACACATATAAAGTACATAAATAGAAAACGTTCTCATCATATTCCCTGCAGTGTAGATTTGCTTTATTTATTACGTATTCCTTCGGACCTGAAGTTGACTGTGTTGTTGTGACGTATGAGTGTCAGACAATATGAATCACTCTGCTATCCTCTGGCCTGATTAAAACATAGTATCTGACGTGCACAACACCACACACCTCAGGTGCTGCGGGATAATTAGAACCGTGAGGTCATTCTCGCTGACGAGATGATATTCTGTCGGATTCATTAATTCTGGCAGAGGGAGATATTAATGCAAAATTTGCATGGAGGACCCTGAATAGAAATTGTTCCTCTTTCTATGAAAAAAAAATATCATTCTATCGTTTCATTTCCATAATTTCTCGGAAATATTCTGATTTTGAAGGTAATGAGAAGTAATGTGAACATTTTCTAAACCCTATTTTGCTTCTCTTTCTGAAATTTCAAAAAGCGCTTTTTATTTTATGTTTGTGTTTTACGATGGGTTATATACACATGCATGTATTTCGGGGAAAGAGAGCTTTTCAATGGAACCACTTTAATAAATAAACGTTCTATACATCCTAACGTGTAAGAACTACAATACCACTACAAAATCACTCCACTGCTTGAGCTGTGGTTTCATCCAGTGGACATGGCCAACTTCCCGGGCGCTTCAGAATGTCATTAATAATGGTTCTTGAGGCAGGAAAGTAAGTGTAGGAATTACATATAAACTCATTCTCAAACAGAAGTCCATATGTATATATCCTTTGATGTTTGTATATATCATCCATTAATTATGATGCACAATTATCGTCTCCCATTATGGTGACGTCAGCTTATCAGATTCTGTCATTTGTTTACATCCTCATCAGACACTGTTGTTGCTATTTACAGAACAGGCCCATAAAAGTTGGTGCAGGGAATACGAAGAGACCAGACGTTTTACAGGTATATAACCAGGGAGAATGTGTTTGCTAGTGTCCTTTTATCAAATCTAGATCTAACCTCTTGACGTAATATATTGCTGGTTCTCTTAGGAGATTAACCAATTAACTGACTGATGGGTGTCATGTTGTCCCTTCGACCCGGTACTGCTGGTCAAACGAAGGAATGGTTGTTGCTTCCATGATACACACTAGTAACCACTTAAAAACTCTTCAGATGTAATCAGATGACATTCCTTCATACGAATCTATAATTGGATGGCAACCACGACCATCCATGCCTTTAATTGTACGGGAGATTACTGATGATTAGAGATTCCAATTAGTAGTGGTATATGAGTATTCATCACAGTAACTACTGTTGTTAATCAGCGACGAATTCCATTAGCCATAACGAGCAACGGGACCATTAACAAGCCAGATGGCCCATCAAAGGCCACATACCACCTGGAGACTCATTAGGTTACGTCACAGAATATAATCAGTCCGTCACATGTGTGACCTTTGTTACTCTGTTACCAAAACTGCACAGCAGCATATTGTCAAAGCCGTGCTAACCCAACCCTAGTGACGACGGGCTGGCGTGAATGGTATCTTATTCCTGCTAATCTCACACATCCGTCAACACACCCCTCCACCTTAAACTCTGTCTTCTTCAATTCATGGTCCTCCCTTCCCTGCGCATCCATTCCACCTCACCTGCACTGTTCCACTGTTCTCGTTTCAATTATCTCATCACACTAAACTTTTCTTTTCTCTAAGGTAGCTATATCTTTGCCAGATTTGTGATGGCCAGTGTCTCTCTATTCTTCATCTCAGCGAATGTCCTGGCGTCCATCACATCGCTCATATCTCTCGTCCCTCAAGTATATATATATAGAGTTTTTTCTCTTCTCCTAATGACCCAAGTTTCTGGAGGTATACAATACTGATCTCCCCAATGTTTTTATGGATCTTAGTTCTCTGTTTTACGGTCTTCCTCATGTCTGAAATTATCGCTGAAACTTCTTTCCACTTCTTCTATTGTGTCCTTAATTTTGTCCTCATTTCCACCCAAAAGTATCTTCACTCACTCAAGGGTGAGACTTGATCCATGAACTTTGAGGATTAGTTTAATTTTGCTATCATTTAGCAAGTTCCACCTTCTGTCTTTCCCCATATAATTTCCAATATTATGTCTGAAGTTCATGTTTTGAATTCCAGTCAATTCCATTTTGTATTTATTGGTATTTTACATATTCATGCCACATTATTTCTTATTCATTATTATACTATCCAGTCAGGCGTGGGCTATGATAGTCCCACAGTAGTTGTGTTTATTTACCTTCATTTCAAACATCAGGCACCACTGGATGCAAGAACTGGTATAAATGTACCTTCTCACTCAACCTCGACTTGTTCTTTGACTCATCTAGGGATCCCTAATATTTCTCTAACTGCTGTTTTTGCCCCTTTTCATACGCCCCTTTTTACTGAGCTTACTACAACCTGCAAAACTACTAATACTTTTCTATAAACCAACCTACTCTTTCTCAAGAAATTGTATCACACACATTCTCAAGGTACTTCAGATTCCAATGTATCTTTTCAGCACCTTTCAAAAGATTTCCTCTGGTGTGGTCTTGATTAGAACGTCTGCTTTTCATAACAGTCCTTGTGGAAGGTAATCCGCTCATTCTAGATTGTGCAGAAAAAAAACCCGCATATAATCGTATGTTACTAATTCGTGCACGGCCATATTATCTTCCACTCTAATTCCCTAATTTTTACCTTAGTCCCTCTTACCTTCACAAATGATTACCCACCGCTATGTTTTCGGGGGGGAGATGGGGATAAGTAGGTGCTATCCACATTTTCTGAGCCTTCATTCACAGCATCAGATTTAAAGTTGTACGCCCCATTAGCCACTAACACATTTCCTCACCACCGCTCAATATCTCCACTCCTCTCTCTCTCTCTCTCTCTCTCTCTCTCTCTCTCTCTCACTCTCCAGCTTCACAACTATAAGTCTAAAGATAATTCATCCAACTTATCACGTTCATGTGACCCTAAACCCCTTTTTATTCTTAGAAAGACTGTAATGCCTGCACTATTCTTCCTTTTAATCCAGGCATTATCCTTTTTTCCATTCTCTGTTACTACTGTCTTTCGTTGGACGATTCCCTATTACTGCAGCTGTTTATCAACGGGACATGTGAAGATCTCTTTGAGTAGAGTGCAAAACTGGAGCAAAGAGAAATCCATGTAACACTACAACCACACTCATGGTAATACAGAAGCAATGTGTCCCATTTACGTTCAAAACTTGTCTTTCAGTTCTCTTATAGGAGATAAAACGACGGGAAATCTTCTCCTGCTCTGCGTTTGGAAATCAGTGGTCATTTATTGAGGGAAAAACATGTAAAGGAATGTAACTCCATAAACAGGAGGTTCAACGAATAGTGGTGTGAAAGAGGATGGTGTTTGCATATATAAGGTGCTTGTGACAAGACAGGGGATTTTAGAGTTCGTGTGGGTTCGAACAAGTGTGTTGTATGCACTGCCTGTGAAACAGCGATAGAGATAAGGAAAGCGGAAGAGAGTGGGAGAGACAGAGGATTTAGAATGACGAAAACGAAGAAGGAGGAAGGCTGAAAATAACAGCTCAGTTTTGAAAAGGCGTATATCCTTTGGACTCAGTTTTATCTTCAAGGGCGAAAGAGGACTGGACGGAGCCTTCCCAGAAGTAAAAATAGTATTCGCTTTGAGGACGAGCACAGATCTTTCGTAAAATGTAAACAAAAATAACTGAGAAGATGCAAGACAAAGACGGCTATGATGAAGAGAGCCAAATTCTTAAGAAGGTTTTGTATCGACTGTACATATGTTGATTGAACTCATCCATCAATTGCATTGCTCGAAACAGTGATGTAATATTTGACAAGATAACGATAATACTCTACAGTGAATAGAATCTATAAGGAACGTCTCCCTTCGCTGGAGCAGTGCCTTTATGGGGAGCCAGTCTAAATTGATCAGTCAACTGAATTACGTGAGTGTGAGCTTACCTACCGTGCTTTGCCTGTCGTAAATTTCATCATAAATCATAACGAACGACTTCTTGTGATGTGAAGATGGAATACGTCGCAAAAGCGGCACTGAAAGACACAGGACTTTAATCATTCTGCCTAATATGCGTTCCCAGATTTTATGTCTCTCTTCTTTTATATCCATCAGGGTTCTTTCCTGTAATCACGCTTTCACCACAGTACTCTGTCAAGTTCAACACGAGGTATCCTACTCCCTTAACCTCCTTTAAGAAATAATCTGAACTTCTTTGCCATTTCGTGCCGCCTGCCAAATCTTATTGCTCTCTGTTCTCTAAAAATCTTTATGTCTCCTTATCCTGTATCTGATTTGGACCTCTGAAGATATCTGACTATCCAGCATAATCATTTTCTTCTTATATGATCTTCCTGCACTACTGGTTTACCAAAGTACACCTTCCTCCCGAGTATACCTTCTCCTCTCTTCTGTATCTCCTGGTCTCCCCCCAAATGTCTCCCCATCCTGTAATATACTTTCTCGACTCTCGTATTCTCCGTGTGGGCCCCTAATAATCCCCCTTCTTCCCTAACCCTCCATCTTACCTCACGCTTTGATCTGTTAGCCTCACCAGAACACCCCTACTTATCCTCTTAGGATCTCTATTAGCCTCGCTTCACTCTCTCTCATACCACAACCATGTTCTTCTGTAGCGCTGACCTCCATAGCTTCTTTGCTGACTGTGATAACAGCTTACTCATCACCCATCTCTCTCTTCCCTCTTCCACCTCCTCCTCCTCGTCTTCCCTGTAGCTAAGTCATGAGCAGTCTTCAAAAACATACCAACAGAATCTCTGGTCGATCACTTGTAGTATTCCTGCTGTGCAGAGAGACTAGCGCAAGTGGCAATCTTCCAAGTTCTCCCGTCGAAATCTTCACCAAACGGTTCTGTTTACTGTTTTTTTGAGAAAATTTTCCTGTTGCCTGAAGCGGGATTGTGCACAAGATAAACGGAAGTCATCGAGGAGCCAAGCGATGGTCGCTGAGACCTAAGAGCTGTCCCGTTAATCCCAGTCATTTATTCGTTAGCCAACACACACAACACACCCTATTGAGTCGTCTCTCTTCTTTTTTTCTCCTTTCATCTGGCCCTCACCACAACCCCTCTGGCGCACCTCGTGGTCAGATTGCCTCATCAAGCCCCATATATCTTCACCCAACCTCCTCAGCGACGGTTGTCCACCAAACGCCCACCTCTCCTTACCTCATCATGCCCCGACGCTACACCCGGATCTCATGCCTCCCCTATAAAGCTTCCTAACTCCATCCAGCCCCCACCCCCACGCTACTACTACTGCTGGTAATAATACCACTAGTTTTACCATTACAAGACACCAACGATCCTCCAGGTAGCCTCTCCGTGACGACCCCTGACCTCACCACCTGAAGGGAACGGCTACGTGGCGAGGGGCAGAGCCCCATCCGGAGGCCGACAACACGCAGGGAAGATGATTTAAGCGGTGATTATATTGTCAGTCTGATGTATGCCAGCGCTGATGATGCCACCTCATTTGTCATTCACATCTGCCAGGTACAGGGGAGTGAGGGTGGAATGGGGAATGGGGAATTAGGGAGGGATGAAGACCCCTTGCCGAGGTGTTTTATAATTGCCGTGAATGAAGGCCTAATTATATTTAGACAAGATTGCTATCATGATTGGCAGCATTCTCTGCTGATTGGGTGACGGCCATCATCACCCACGACACGAGAGGCCTCAACTGATCGTGCGGGATTGGAGGTGATCATCACCTCTGTCTTGTTTACAAAGTGTCTGAAAGTGTTTTATCTAATTTCCTTCGTATATTTTCATATTATCTTTATAGTACAGTAGTAGCAGTAGCAGAAGTAATGATAGTTGTAGTATCAGCAGAAGTAGTAATAGTAGTATTAGTAGTAGTAGTGGTAGTAGTGATAGTAGTGGTAATATAATTTTCTTTCTTTTCATAATTGTTATTATGTATGTTACGCATCACTTAATTAGAAACACGAAGAGCAGAAATTCAAATGAAAAAGGAGTATAATGGAAAAGATATGTTGATTGTGGTCAGCAGTAGCAGTGTTGATGGAAGTAATAGTGATGATGAGGGTTCCAGTGATAGTGATGATGAGGGTTCCAGTGATAGTGATGATGGCGAATGTCTTATGTATTTCATTAGTGTTTCTGTTGGTGTTTCATTTCCTTCGTCGTTTTGTTTTTCAATCTACTTCTTTCGATACTTTTAATTTCCCGAATATCAATACTTCACGATGCCTTTTTCAACCAGTCACCCTACATACAGCTGACAATATCTTTCTCCTAAATATCGAGATTCTTAAGTTCTTTGTCTGTCTATCTGTTTGACTGTCTGTCTGTCTGTCAGTCTCTCTGTCTCTCTGTCCATCTGCCTGTCTGTCCGTCTTTTACCCTTTCATCCTTCACTTTGAGATTCACCAACCAAAACAGACATATCTATATTTCAGCCATCATTTACACATAAAAGCCATGCTATAATTAATTCCCTAATTGTAGCGAGGGAACGCGAATGAAAGTGAATTATCAACCTTTTTCATATCAGTGTACTTAGTGAATAATAGATGCAGCAAATGAATAGAAATTTGTCCTCTGGTAAAGTGGGATGATTTACTAATGGCCTGCGCGGAGTGAGGTTCATACGTTATGTTCACTGCTCTCCAGCAGATAGATAATAGAGAGAGGGACGACTAATATCACATGTTATCTCTGCCAACCATTGTGTCCCATTTAGTCTTTAAGAATGCAGGGTGTGTGTGTGTGTGTGTGTGTGTGTGTGTGTGTGTGTGTGTGTGTGTGTGTGTGTGTGTGTGCGTGTTTCTATTTCTATGACGCTTATTGTTAATCCTTAGGTAAAAATTTTTTGTAAAATATACCAAAACGCACACACACACACACACACACACACACACCATAACCCACTTGTTATCACATTAGTCCAGTCAAATGTCACCCAGATCATGCATTCACACCTTCCATTGTCAGACACGGTCTCCAACTACCACTTACACTCACAAATAACCTTCCCCCTCTACCGCCGCCCACCCTCCTCCCCCAACATAGCAGGTTTGATGACCTCTGGACACGTGTGGGGCGAGGTCATACGATAAGGTCATATCGCTGTCTCCCCAACGTTTTAGGTACCTGATGATATATCTATCATCATGGACACCCAGCCTGTTCCTTGCCGCACCAACCACCTTCCTCCCTTAACAACCATCCTCCATTTTCTCTACCATCTACGCTCCTGCCACCCACAGCCCTTACCTCCCCTGCAAGCCCCACTCATATCGTTGCCACCCACCGCCCATATTCTTTGTCTTCCACCACCCATGTCCCCTGCCACCCACCACCCATGTCTCTTGCCGCCCACCTCTTATGTCCCTGCCACCCTCTCACCGCCCACATATACCCAGCGCCGACCGACTGTCTCTTACATCAGCTGATTATCGACACTTGCCGCCATTAATTAGTCTGCTCTGGCCTCTCCAACACTCGCACAAGCTGCTCATATGTGTTGGCGCTTGCCTTCCCACACACCTCTCTCCACCGCCTCTCTCCTCTCCCTCTCTTCCTTCACTTCTCTTTCTTTACCAGCCTCTTCTCCATTTCTGTCTCTCTTTCTCAAGCTGTTTATCTGTTTCAATTTCTTTTCATATCTCTCGTCCTATCTCTTAATTTGACGTTTTTTTTCCCCTTCCTTTGATGTGAACCTCTTCAATGGTTTACCCTTTAATTACAGTCTCTCTTTGTATCTTCCTTTTTCTACATTATCTCATACTTTGCCTATCCTTTAAACTCACTACTTTTCTTCATATGATTTTACATTTTACATTTACTCGAACGTTTCTTCTTGCTTTGGTGATTCCCTCCTTCCACTCCTTCAGGGACCTTCAGTTACCCTCTATCTTTCCTAAACTTTTGGTAGCCATACTTTTGCTTTTACTTATTTGTATATCAACTGCGGCATCTTTCTTCCTCTCCTGCCCTACAGATCCGCCTTTTGCTACTTCCAATCTTACTTACGAACTTTATAAACTTCTTCTCCTTGACGTAGCAGTTAACTGTGGCCACTGACTTGACTTGGTGGTTCATCTGCTTGATGGATGTTACAGACATCGACACGGACTCCCAACCCATTCATCCATTCCGGACGGACAGCGACAGTCATCCGTCACAAGCACCCGTCTCACTCCTCCATTCTTTGTGATTCTCGTCACAAATACCCGTTCCATTTCTCTCTCCTTCTTTAACCCCAGACATCTTACGGCTGTTTTAGACACTTTTCCTAGAGTACCCATCCTACATAACAACCTCAGACCTTGTCTATCCACCTCAGTCTCACCCAAAACATCCTCTATTCCTGCCACCTGCTCATAACATCCTCCATCCACCATTATAGTACCCCAGATACACTCGACCCAAGTACCCAAAAGAGCTATGTCCGCACTTCAGACACTCGCCTCATCCAGGACACAACCGTATTACCTATCACGCTGATCCTCACTCGTCGCCCGAGAATTCTGATTCGAAGACACATCTCAACTATCACCAGCCAAGTAGACCCTATAAAACTCCAAATATTCTCCCTGAATACACGCTTGAGATCCCTCACACCAAGCGCCCTCCTGATAAACTCCAAAGAAGACGTTTATTTCAAACACGTATCTCAAACCGTTTTCTCGAGATATGCGCCCCCAGACCTTTATCTAAGGCATCCAGTTGAGATACCCTCCCAAATACAGCCTCTACAGATCCTCTCCACCACAATACATCACAGACACCAACCCGAGAAATCAAAATTTGATAATCCCGAAGACATGTCTCAGACACCAATTTTAGGACAACCAGTTCAACCTTAAACCTTTATCTGTCTCAGTCCCAATGGTGTAGTTTACACAGACACCCACCACAGAAAATCCTATTCACAACACCCTCTTAAAGCATCCTCCCCCAGTTTTCTGCTCCCTCCTCCTCCTCCTAACCCCCAGCTTAACTCATAGCAGCATCAACTCCTCCTTCCCCCAGTTAAACAGCCCCCCCCCCTCCCGCCTCCCCATTCCCTTTCTTTCCTATTAAGAAATTTGGCTCAAAAACTTCTTCCTCCTCCCTCCCCTTCTGCCATCGTGTACGCTTGAATGCCGTCATCCCTCCATTGTTTAATTTCGTATTTTTCCCCCGAGGATTAACGGCGCGTGAATATTTGCCGTAGATCCTCCTGGGACGCCTCTCCTGCAGGAGTCTCCGTTGTCCCCGAGGTTCCTCCTTCACCAACCCCGTCGGCAGAAAGGGAGGAAAAAAGGGAGGGGGTACCTTCTCCTTCCGTGTTCATCAATTTATGGTATCTCTCCCTTCCGTCTTTTATGGCCGTGTTTGCTTCTCCAAGTTTATTTTTGCAAACATTTCTTGCAGCATTCTTTTCTTGCACACTGCTACACTTTCTTTCGTTACCCCTGCAACTTTAGCAAAGAGTATCTTTACCCTCCCTTGGCAGATCTGGTCAAGTGTTAACTTATTTTTCAGATTTCTTTATCCCCCTATCATTTTTTTTCATCATTTTATTATATTTTGTGAAGAAAATCAATGTAGCGATGCTCAGCGATGGCACTGTTTTCCGTTAGACATGAAATCCCTTCCCCGTTTTTTATGTCAACAGTGGGATATGAGAATGATGGTCAGTGGCTCAGAGTTTGTGTCTGGCGGGGGGGAGTAGGGGGGGGGGGGGGAAGTCTCCTGGGCCTGTCAGACACCGAAGACTACGGAGGGACAGATGTTTAGAGTAGAGTGTGTGTGTGTGTGTGTGTGTGTGTGTGTGTGTGTGAGGGGGAGGTGGGGAGAAGGTGGAAGAGGAAGGACAGGTATGCAATGAGAGAGTAGGAGTAGGCATCAATAATGCCAGATATGCAGAGACAGATAGATGGACAAACAGATAGACAGATTAAAAAAACAGACGGGCATAGAGAGTGACAGATACACAAACAGAAAGACATACACACAGACAAGAAAACGAATAACAAAAAGCATGGACAAATAAATCAATAGGAAACCAAAAAGAAATATAGACATTTAAAGAAAGAAAGAAGACAGGAGAAAAGACAGAACAGTCAAAGGAAAAAGTGGCAAAAAGAGAGAGAGGGGAAAAACGATGAATAAGAAACGAAGACTCATCACCCACCATCTCTTTCTAGACGCAGCTGAAGACGAAATCTTTTTGCTTCCTTTCTTGAAATTCCTGCGTCATAGAACATATCCCTCTCGCTGTTCCATGTGGGAAATCATATTCTTCAGTAACAATAAGTATTTTGTGAACCAGATAAGTTGATAACAACCTTAATAGAGATAGGCTGGATATTTCCAAATCTGATGCATTATTTGCCATTTCCCGAGTTAGCAAGGTAGCGTTAAGAACAGAGGACTGAGCCTGAGAAGGAATATCCTCACTTGGCCTCCTTCTCTGTTCCTTCTTTTGGAAAAAGTAAAAGGGGTTCGGGGGATTTCGAGCTCCCCGCTCTTTCCCCTTTTAGTCGCCTTCTGCGACACACAAGGAATACATGGGAAGTGTTCTTTCTCCCCTATCCTTTTATGAAGTTCTTACTCTAGAGGAGTTCATCCTTTCCCTGCCACTGATTGTAGCATAACCTTGAAGCTGCAGGAGCCGCGAGAGAAGGAAGTTCTAGGGTTATAAGATAACAAACCCTCCAGCAGACAGTGGTACATTGAGACCAGTTAGTGACCCCTCGGTATTTTGTCCAACAGGTCTCTCTCTCCGTCTCTCCTTCCCAAACAAACCACCTCAGGCCCTTAGCTCCTCGTGTTGTCCCAGGTTTTAGCCTCTCTCTCTCTCTCTCTCTCTCTCTCTCTCTCTCTCTCTCTCTCTCTCTCTCTCTCTCTCTCTCTCTCTCTCTCTCTCTCTCTCTGACGGGAATGGGGCAACCTCTTACGCTAATACGGTGGTCTGGTGACTCCAGGTTACATATCACTGTGTGGTGGTAGGGGAGGGGAGCAGAGGATGGTTGCAGCATATACGAATTACAGAGAAGTGGAAACCTCAGTCGTCCCTTGAAAACCACAACAACACATAATAACAACCTTATCATGTTTCAGTGCCTATCAAAATATCGTCATTTCCTGATCTTTTCGTTTCAACAAACAAGAAAAAGAAGAGAAAAATACCTATTCTTTTTTAAGTAAACTTAAGTATATGGCTGTACTACCACGTCCAGTTTTCATGACAACTATTTCTCAATCGTTTCATTCAACTATTTTCATCATAGTTCTAGGACACTAAAAGATAACATTTTCTGTTAAACGTTTGAACCTTTTTTAAGCTACAGTTACATATATACGACTCACCAGATTAGAATGTCTCTACAATTTCCCATACATTTCTAAGATCAGTTAAAAATAAACTAATATAATCTTCCTTAACATCGGATCTCCCGTAATTACCCTTTTTAATCCGTTCTAAGCCTATAAGATGGAAATCCAACTCTCTATCATCCTGTTGCCCCTCCTAGAATTCCTCCTCTTACCGAATCCTCTCGAGTCTTCCTTCTAGCAGATATTTCATGGGAATCTCTGTAAAGACTTTGATCCTATACTAACAAATCCCTGTTACCCAAGTTTTGTATGACACTGTATTCTTGCTCAGGAAAATCCTCTTTTCCATATTCGTGTATTTTAGTATTCCTATCTATTCTTCTTTGCCATCTCTCTCTCTCTCTCTCTCTCTCTCTCTCTCTCTCTCTCTCTCTCTCTCTGCTCTCTTATTTCTACTGAGGTCTCTTTCTTACCTCCTTGTACCCTTCTTACCCATTTTCCTGTCCACATCTTAATTCTACCCATTTTACTTCCCTATTTTCTTGAACTCATGCTAAAATCCACCCAGTTTCATACCAATTTTTTTTTTCTTCTCATCCTAACCCAACGAATTCCTGTTACCTATTTTGTAGTACTTATCTTAACCTTACCTATTTCTCTTACCTATTTTCTAGTACTCGTCTTGACCCACCCTACCCATGCCAGTTACCCATCTTCAACCCTCCCGAAGGGCCTGACCGCCTCGCTGCAGGGGGCTGACGGCGCCCCCAGGAGGGCGCGAGACCACGAACATGTTCGACAGCCAGGCGGGGACGTACATACATACATACATACATACATACATACATACGCTCAGCCACCTTGACCACGAACGTACGGACACACGCACCGTCTGAGCACGAATATTCAGCACTGCGGTACGACTCTCTCTCTCTCTCTCTCTCTCTCTCTCTCTCTCTCTCTCTCTCTCTCTCTCTCTCTCTCTCTCTCTCTCTCTCTCTCCTCTCTCTCTCTCTCTCTCTCTCTCTCTCTCTCTCTCTCTCTCTCTCTCTCTCTCTCTCTCTCTCTCTCTCTCTCTCTCTCTCTCTCTCTCTCTCTCTCTCTCACACATACTTGCCTCATGTGCTTCTCAACTGCCCCATCGCCCAACCCCCCCTTCCCTCGCATTACTCCCTCACCTCTGTATCTACTGTTCCCTTACCCCCCCCATGTACAACCCCCTTGCCCCATGTGCCACCCCTTCCCTCTCCACCTTGCCTCCCGCCTGTGTTGACTCGCTCTACATGTGAAGTCGAGATGAAGCGGCATTTTTAATGGTATGTTGACACGATGATTCCATCCAGTTTCTGCCTGAAACTCGTGTTTAAAGATTGTCTTTTTGCTCCTTGTTTTACCTCGCTTTTCTTTTTTCCCCACAATTTTATCTCTTCTTTTTTTCCTGATTTTATTCTTCTTTTCCCCAGATTTTATATCTTCTCTTTTTTTTTCACCAATTTCATCGCTTCATTTTTCGTCAGTTTTGTCCTTTCCTGAACGTTATAGATCAAGTCTATCTTAACCATGAAACAGCATATGAGCTAATATTGTACAGTATAAGTTGTACCCAAGGAACCATTGTATAGAGCTCACATCTCTCCCACTGCCCATCATGTCTAGTTTTCATTATGAATTATCTTTTAGGCTCTTTTCCACCATATCGTTTCCATCGAAAGTATGTATTTTCAATACACACACACACACACACACACACACACACACACACACACACACACACACACACAACACGTATTCTACAGCACTGCCCTTCTTACACTATTCCCCTTGCCTTTCTGTCACCACTCCTGTTCTGTCTTCTACCAATCCGTTCATTTCTATTCTACAAGGTAGTTCCTTACCTTGATCCATCAAATCCTTCAGTTGTCTCCCGAGACTATATCACCAACACCCTCTGCTCTATCACTGTATCCTTCATCGGTACCTTCCATCAAGCTTGATTTAACACGTTATACAGTTTCAGTTAAAGTCTTCACTGTCCCGTATGTATGTCTCGCGCACACCAGTCTTATCGACATACTCTCTTAAAAAAAAAAAGATAACATATCGACCACTTCTTCTCCACTTCCATCCATCATCCTTTTCAGTGATTTGTTTCCCCTGGAATTTCACCAATTCTTTGCGGGTTACCAATACAGACTCAGCAACTGTACCTCCTGCATATCTTGCACGAATGAAAGCTGCAAGCCTGGAGACCCCCAGCTCAGGTCCCACACTTTGGCAAGGGCAGGTAGAGCTAATTCCCTGAAGGTAGACTTGCCATTCCACGAGCCTTAGGAAAAAAAATAAATGAAACAAGAATTTCATTGAGATCAAGAAAATTATCCTAACATTACTATTCTAATGACTTCAGGGTACATGCCGTGATGTCATACGTAGTCCCATTAATGCACGACATTTGTGATGTTGTTACAGTTAGAATGTCAGCCCAAACTCTCGTACCGAAACAATAATATTTCGCTTTTGTTACATGTTAGTAAAACAGTTGAACTCTAGCATATATGTATATATATATTTATATATATATATATATATATATTTATATATATATATATATATATATATATATATATATATATATATATATATATATATATATATATATGTATATATATATATATATATATATATATATATATATATATATATATATATATATATATATATATATATATATATATATATATATGTATATATATATATATATATATATATATATATATATATATATATATATATATATATATATATATATATATATATATATATATATATTACATATATATTGTAGACAACGGTTCTGTAAAGAAAAAAGGTGGCGTTACACCTAAAGAAAGTTAGACGTGGTTGGTGTTGACAGGGACCTGAATGATGCATCAGACAAAGTTGTCTGTGGTACCTTCTGCAAATTTTTCCTGCCCTTCAAGATGGCAAAACTTTCTTGAATCGAGTTGGCCCAGCTGTTCTGGCCAGACCCATCACCCCGGCCTGTTAAACTCCAAAACTTTTCTTTTTTTCAGTTTTCCTCTTTTTTTTTTGTATGTTTGGTTTCAGACTCCTAAGTCGAAACCCTGTTTATCCATTTTTTTCTTAAAGCTTCTTTCCTCCAGGTTCTCAAGCTCAGCCTCTCTAGTTAAACCATTCTGGTCACAATCTCTTCTGCTCCACACAACCCCTGTTACCCAGCCTTAACCTCTCTGTACTTGCTTATCAAGACCGAAATCAGTGGTTCGGCGTTCTGTGTTTCTGGCTCTTATTGCCTTGTTGCTCTAGCTCAAGCTCTGTAGAGCAGCAACCCTCTTACCTCGTTCATGATCCAGTTACTCCTGGTCACAGTCCGCTGTCCCGGTCTCGCTGAACTGAACCGCTCCGGTCCACCTATTCTGAGGTCAAACCTCTTATGACTCAACCTCTCTGTTCGAACGTCTTGGCTCAAAACTTATCATTGGAAACTTTCTGATCCAATCTTCTTAGGTTCAGCCTCTGGAAAAGTAAACCTTATCTGACGAAACCCTCCATGATCTGAACCTCTGGCTTGCTTCGAACCTTTCCGAACCCAACCTTTATGACTTGAATCTCTTTGGATCCCATCCTCGCTGGCCTCGTATCTCCCTAAACCTCTCTTCGCCCATGACCAGAGTCGTTGGCGATACACGTTGTGTATTATTTCACTTTTGTAGGAACAAGACTTCGGAAATATTGGATGGTCATGACTGCTTCAGTTTTGTGTATATATATATATTTTTACGGTAATTTTGCGTCGAGCTGAGAGACTGAGCCATCACGTGTACAATTTCTTTTTCATTCAACTTGTAGATATACAGATACGTCATACATTTCTCTACCCGTTACATTAGACGTTTTTACATTATGTTCAAACTTCGTTTTCTGTAAGTATTTTGAAACTTGAGTTACCAATTTTTTGGATAAACGCCAGTGTTGGTAGTGCTGGTTGTTCTTCCCAGAGGAAATATCATTTGGCCGACTGCAAGTCGCATTTTCGCCTGGAGCCTCGAGTGTGCTGGGGAAAATGGAACCACTGTGGACATTGTTTGCTGAGAACTTTACCGAATATAGTGAAACGAACAACAACCTTTCGGTAAATATTTGAGCACTCCTTTAGATTATTTTCATTAAAAAAAAGGAGATTTGGTCTGACTGGAAATATGCGGGTGAGAGTCTGCAGGCGGGCTTTGCTACACACACACACACACACACACACACACACCTGGTTGAAGATGGTGTGTGTGTGTGTGTGTGTGTGTGTGTGTGTGTGTGTGTGTGAGTAAAGACACAATAGATATGTAAACACGAATGTAAAACTCTCTCCCCGTAACACACAGATAATAATCACACACACACACACACACACACACACACACACACACACACACACACACATACACACACACATTGCGTGCGCGTAACTGGAGAATATCATAACTTTTTCATCAAGCTATTTAATTTTGTATCTTCTTTACTATGTACTATACATACATTGCATTTACTTAAATGTGTTTAGGTGGTTTACTTTTCATTGTAGAGTATTTCAAAATATTTTTCCTGTATATATGACGAACTGCTTCGTAGTTATAGTTATATTTTCACTATTTCTTTCTTTTATATTAAAATGTTTCACCAACTACATTATTCTCATAGGTGCTGTGTGGCTCACCTGATACACTCATTCGGTGCCATGAAGTTTCACTATCTTCTCATGACCCTTATGTTTAGTCAGAAAATCATGGATTATATTGTGATAAATGCTATGCTATGTACAATTTACGAATAAAGAGAGAGAGGTTGAGAGAGAGAGTGACAAGCCATGCATACAGTAACTTGCTCACTGGTGTGAATGTTGAATCAACATGAACAATTCTGCTTCGAACCGTTTCTCCCGGATCACTGACAACTGAATCTCTGGCTATATGTGCGGTTGTGGAAATCCTCGTGAAGCACTTTTGACTCGGGTCACTGTCTTGTATGTCGAGATATCGTACTGGGCAGTTTGGTGGGATACATATCTTCAGGCAAAGTAGGTTTGTCTCTGTTTACCCTCCTAGATTTGATATTTGAATCTCTCACATATTGGGGAACAGATAATCGAGTTGTGGTGGCTACGTGAAGACTGTACTGCTGTTTTCGACTGGACCGTTGTGGAGAAATGCATGCTTGTGTTTTCGGCATGCTTATGTTTCTCTCTTCTTTATTTTCTTTGAATCTGTTGACCTTTCTCGTTAATTTGTGGCAAATGGATGAGGGCAAAGGTGTATCATCACACTGGGGAGTCTTGGAAGATATATGCCAGCATTTCCTACCTGTGTGAGTTTCTGTTTTCTTCCCCAGGTTTGGTCCTCTCGTTCCTGACATAACGATCAACTGGTATTTGACCTGTGATACTTAATTTAGATGTGGTCTTTTGCGAATCGCATCACGTGTGTGCACCAACAACAGATGTGCAGAAATTAAAACCACAAGACCTCCCCAAAATCATAATCAACACATTTACATATGTAAAGAAAACATTGGTGAATAATGATGATAACATTCATAGTTCCAAGAAATTTTTATCAATGTTATTGTCTTCTTTCCTTAAGGAGAATGGAATGATCTTAATCAGTTAATCCAAATAATATCAAAACTCTCAATTTCGGAGTTGTTTGTGATCCTTGATCACCTCCCAGATAATAGCATATCCCACACATCCTCAAAAATCTAGAAATTCTTCGTCCTCCCTGTGAGAAGTGACAAAAATAGATAAGGACGAGCAAGATGTTACTCAACTCACGCAATACAGACGAAAATCCTATTGTCTCATACACGCAGTTTACACGAGGGTGTAATTATCCAATTGTCAAATCATACCATCAGGTAGTTATCCGGCATGTCGTATTTAGCTTTCATTTGTTATGCCGTGTGATCTATTGTGGAAACACAGAATTACCTTCTTTGTGTCTCACGCGTTGCCCTACGCTCATTACACTCGCTCATTCACGGGTAACGCTGCAGGCTCTAGCTAAGGGCCGCTTGTTGACTCGTTGAGATATCTCCTCTCTCTCTCTCTCTCTCTCTCTCTCTCTCTCTCTCTCTCTCTCTCTCTCTCTCTCTCTCTCTCGTCTAAGTGCCATCGTATCCACTCCTTAATACCAATTTCCCCACCTTCTAAGAAGCTTATGTTTTTGTTAGGTAACTATAATGAGTCTTGGCCGTACTACAAATAAGATTATTATGAGATCATATCACACACACACACACACACACACACACACACACACACACACACACACACACAAATGAAAAAGTCACCTTCGTCGAGGTTGCATCATCGTCCATGGACGAAAAGGAGCACAATCTCTTCTGGAGTTTCTCACTGTTACTAACCATATATCCTACGCCCCTTCATCTACCACACCTCTTCCACCTTTCCAATCTATAATCATCCCTCACTTACATCCAGCACCTCTTTCCTCTCATTCCTTACATTTCCTTCTACCATACCTCCCTCGTCTCTCCTCCTTCTCGACTACCAACAGCCGCTCCTCTATCCAACACGATAGGGATCAAGAGGACCTCCAAAACCACATCCCCACCCAACCCATCCCTCACAGCCCATGCAGCCACCTCCTCTCCTACTTGTAAACGTCGCGCCTCGCCTGTGTTGCTATTTATCTCCTTATCAGATTTATCTGCCGGGCCTGAGGACACTGAGGCCGCAGACCACCTCCAACCTTCCTGCTAATGACTCGGTTGACCCTTCACCAACTGCCTGCCGGGGACGCCCTTCGTCGCAGACGACCACCAACCCTTTATTGGTAATCTGAAACGCCACAACCCTCTCCTGGCCATTATTTTTTTTGTCCTGATTACCGTTTTCATGCGTTTTTATAGCCATTCCTGAGTAGAATGGGAAGAACCTAAGACGATGTGATGGAGGTAAGAATTAATTTCATTTTTGTCCCCCGGAAGATGTACTGTAGAGTGTAAGAAACGATCCTGATACGTGATTATTCTTTTGTGTACGTGTGGTCAGCGCCACGGGTGGTAAGGAGAGACTGTTGTAAGTACAGGAGGCGGCGAGGCTGACATTGTTCATGGCTTATCTGTTTCAGAGGAACAGTTCCAGCGGGAGGATTAAGGAGGTGTTAGCAGTCCGAGCCTCACACACCACCCAACCCTCCCAGGGCCTTCCTTCCGTGGTGGGCGGTGCCTCTTGTTGTGATATGTATCTACACCTTCTGAAAGGGATATAAATTTCATATATATATATATATATATATATATATATATATATATATATATATATATATATATATATATATATATATATATATATATATATATTACAGGGTTTTTCATGGTTAAAGGAGTGATAATCTAAGATCAGACTATGAATGTCTATTTCTAACCATCATTGATGAATGTGACACAGGTATTGATGCCATACATGATATCAGCAGACAGCCATTTGACGTCAGCGCTGAATACAAATTCACAGGCAAGAGAGCGACGGTACATTCTGATTGGCTCTATGGAAATGAGAGCTACATGCCCATTGGCTTTACGAGGACAAGTGGCACTCCCTGACTGGACGTTGGACAATAGCTGGTCACAGGTCCTTTGGTCAGTGTACATAAATATATATATTTCACTGCTTCTAAGGACCTCACCACTCAGCCAACCCTGCCATTGTTATCGCTGTGATAAACACCCACTGTCATCCTCATTCCTATCAGTAAATGTTTATCTAAGCCACCCTTCATGTACAACTGTTCCTTGACCAGTATGATACACACTCCAGATGGATCACTAAGGTTTGGTATCTCCTCTGAAGTCTTTTCTTTCTTTTTTTCGTGTTCCTCCTACGCGTCATTTGACCTTAAGAATACTCTATTTTCTTCCTCATCATTAACGTTAATCAAGTCTCTCCACCACAAGGATAACTGCATCTCTCAAGTACTTCCTGGAGCTGTGCTAATTACCACTCGTGCGGGTTCAAAGAAGCTTCTCTGAATTTTTGATGAGGGATCTTGTTAAACTTTTATCCTTGTAATATTATGCTGTCAGTGAGCGCACCACACACATAAAAATATAATAATAAAATGATTCAAATTTCGGGGAATTTATTTCAGGTACTTCAGAATATATTTCCCTTTTCCAGCACAGGTCTGTTTGCTCATTATCTATGCTCAGTTGTGGATGAGGTTCGTAGGTCTGGATGTATTCTTTATAGTCCTGGAGGAGGTTGGGCAGCCAAGAGGAGAGTGAAGTGGATGTGTGAGACGTGTGGGTCGGTGCTTGAGTAAGGGAGATGTGGCGGGGGAAGGAGGGAGAAAGGTTGTTGGAGGTGGGAAGGGTGAGGAGGTCCTTAGTGGAAGAGGATTATTAAGGGTTAGATGGAGGAGGGAATGGGTTACTGGAGGCCTTGAGAAACGGGCAGAGCTTCTTGGAGGGAAGAACAACCTATAGGAGAAAGTAGGTGAGGGTGGTGCTGGATGCTGTACCTACAGTTGCTTCACTTTGCATTGGTTATAAAACGCAGGGACCAGATCTAGCAAGGGTGTATGTAAGAACGTTCGGCCACCGACGCCACTCGGCCGGGCCATTTGCCGCAATATATGTATTTGGGTCTGACCACCATAGAACCTCATTTACAAACCCATAAATTCTACCCACTGTACAATCAGCGCCAGGAATATGTGCTACAGACATCTTCATCCTTTGCATCGTCCTCAAAAAACTGAACTTTCATTCAGGATTAGTTCACTCTATGATTCATTACAACTATATCAGGTTAGGAAAGACTATAAACTTCCAGATATAAAAACAAATCTTATATGCGCCTTCAAACCTAACCTATA
The DNA here is from genome assembly GCF_036320965.1 of Panulirus ornatus. NCBI lineage: Eukaryota > Metazoa > Arthropoda > Malacostraca > Decapoda > Palinuridae > Panulirus > Panulirus ornatus. The sequence continues at coordinate 2,366,822 of NC_092251.1, read as the reverse complement.
CATCGCTTCTATCTAACGTCAGATATACGATGTTGATATTCAAGTATATATTCACATGAGTATTCTGTTCCAATACTCTGTCTACAAAACGCCATATTGGGTATGAATTCGGTCGTGGAATAAAAAAGATTTATCTATTTTTCATGGAATAAGCGTCCGCTGGGAATCTCAACTGCCTGCCCCTCAGGCCCAAGTCCCAGCACCCCAATAGTTGGCAAAACAGCCGAGTGACCCAGTTCCCTGTAGCGACCTTACCACAAGTGTTCACAATAGCGTTTCAGAAGTATATGTGGGTCGGTCAATTCATCGATTCCTATCGTTACGTATTTACCAAGAACGCCACACCTACGGGAGGCTACTGTCTATGTGTATAGTTTTTATATAAAAAAGTTTAACGTGGATAAGTTTGTTTAGGTGTTCAGGATGCCTTATGCTGAGCATATGGAACTTCTGTCTTACTCGGGTGTCGAATGTAATTTTTTCAGTTGTCTATCGTGATGTTTTCTAGAGGATTAGCACATCCTTCTGTGCGTCAAAAAGGATAAACTCCAGGTACCTTAAGCTCAGAATTCTTGCCCTGTCGTTTGAACGGTGGCTTAAATATCCTTCGTTTCCTGAACTCAAAACAAAATAAGAATAAGAGCGAAGTCGTGTCAATCATTCTGGACAAAGTTTCAAACGTATTTGAAAATGTAATTGTGTTACCTTAGCGTTTTGAGTGACTTTCCAGATTCGCATTTTAATGGAGTAAAATGTGTTCACATGACATTCTGGTTTAGTTCACTTGCATAATACCACCGAAGACCAACATGATTCGTTAATTCCCTTCAGCAAAAAAACAAAACAAAACGGAAAAAACAGTATTGGATTATGACACCCGCGAACTTCAAAAGATTTATCAAATACTTTGGAGCATCATTGATGGAGAGGAAGAGACTGTTAAGCACAAATAGAACACAGGCAACTCGAGTAGCGAGTAGAAAAGTTGGTGAAGATTAGAGATATGAAGTTATTGAAAGCCGAGTGAGGCAGTTGGTGAGGCTCGACACTGAGGCACTGAATATCTTTATCTACGTTAGACACTTTCAGCACTGTCTCAAGATCTGGGATAGCAGTGATTTCCCTCTATCTATCAGGAGGATGTGAACTAGAGAGGACCTCATTACAGAGTCAAGAACAACCGTAGGATGTAGGGAGATTCCTTGTATCACGAATAACTACAACCACAACATCAGGAGAAGTAACAACGGTACGAAAATCTGCTGTATCAGGGAGCTGCAGTGATAAGGAACCTCACTGTATCAAGTAGCAGTGACGTGCCTAAACGTACCAGAAAAAGCGAAGAATGTGAGATATCTCAACTGTCTCAACCATCGTCAGGCTTCTACAAGTGTTCAGCGGACGTGGGAAGATAATTATTCGTTTCATATCATCCAAAGGAGACCAGAAGTTTGACGCTTGCTGGGAGGCTGCGTGTGGGCATTTGTACCTGCGTCATGGCAGCTTACAACTTCCTCATTTACTCCCTCCCTCTCCCAAATTAGCTCTCTGTCTCTCTTGCTTCCCTGTACCATTCTCTCCTTCCGTTGGTCCTTGGCTATCTGTCTCAATACTTTTTTCTTCTTTCTTTCCCCTACTTACTATATAGCAGCCTCATTGTATACATTTTTCTCTCGTCCTTCATCATTGACCGTCTGTCTCCCTTTTCCTCTTCCCTACCTTGACCTTGGCTTACCTCTAACTCATTGCCACCCTCCACTTCCTTCCAAGACACTCTCCATTCTTTCATTTCTCTCATTCTCTTTCTCCCTTCCTGGTTCTCTCCCTCATTTTCCTCTGCATCCTTCACTTATCCACCGACTAGTTTATTCACTCTCCCCTATCTGGTCCCTCTCATTCATTATTGCTCATCACTCATTCAATTTGTCCTTCCCACAATCCCTTCCTAAGTGCTTCTTTCGGTTATCTCCCACCTCTCTCTCTCTCTCTCTCTCTCTCTCTCTCTCTCTCTCTCTCTCTCTCTCTCTCTCTCTCTCTCTCTCTCTCTCTCTCCCTTCTAAATCTGCATTTGCCGTTTGCCCTGTGTATGGAAAGATCGATACATGGTAAGAATATATATATATATATATATATATATATATATATATATATATATATATATATATATATATATATATATATATATATATATATATATATATATATATATATATATATATATATATATATGTATTTACCTAAATCCTCTTAGATATCATTTTGAAATTTGGAACATGAGTGCATGAAAAAACAGTTTTTTCTTTTTTCAGTTTATGATAAATCCCGCGGCATACAATGCTCGTTGACGGGAAAGAGTGGAAAAAAGAAAATATGTTTTACAAATTTGCTTTTGGTTGAGCTGAACCAAAAGGTTTATCTTTCAGAGATATTATTTTCCGAATAATTTGTCTTGTGGTAGATTTCGTATACAAAATGCCTCACTAAAGTGCAATTATAAGACGAAACACGACAAAACAAGAGAGAGGTAGTGGGGAAAAAATAGGACAAGAGCAAGAGTAGGAAAATTAAAGAATGTTAAACGCAATTTCGAAGAGGAATCAAACAAGCTGAAAGATAACTTATGAAGTGTTGTATATTGAGGATAAAGTGCTTTTGAAGCTCTTGAGGATATTACACACAGGTGTAAAGCACGATCAGGAATATATGTGGAAAGAGAAAAAAAAAAATCATATGAAATGAAGTTTTTCAATATCTGAGCAATCAGGTCAAAGCATCAGTCATGAACACATGTAAAGCAAGAACAAATAATGGGATAACAATACACATATCAAAACTCTAAGAAAAAATAGAAGGCTATTTTGTTTGCAGGTAAATGATTGCAAGAGGGAAGTGTGTGTGTGTGTGTGTGTGTGTGTGTGTGTGTGTGTGTGTGTGTGTGTGTGTGTGTGTGTGAAAAGTGAGGTTGTATGTTACAAGTCTTGGAGACAGCACGAGAAAAATGATAAAGTTATTGTTAGAGAAGGGGAGAACACTAAAGAAATTACTGGGAGGTGATGATACAACGGTTATGGTTATTGGTGTGGTGGGACTGGCGATTGGGAGAGTGAGGAGTGTATATGAGGTAGAGGAAAAATACATACAGAAGAGAGAGAAAATATTTACAAAACAGAGGATGATAAGATCATTAACGCACTGGAGAGACGAATGGCCATTATTTTTTCTACCATTTGTAGTGCAAATAATCATTTCATTTTTCATTTTCTATGACAACTTAACACTTTACCTCCTCATGTCTTTCCAAGTACCTGCTACTAATCCCTTTGAAAACAGATTTTTCAATTCCTTCAAAACTCTCAGATAGACCTTCGTCTTCTGCCCTACTTCTTTATCTCTTGTGGCCTTTATCTAATTTTCATTTTTGGCCTAGGATCAATGAGGACTTTTTTCCCCCATGAGCGAGCCTTTGCCACATGAAAAAAGGGAAAAAAGAAAAAAAATAGGTGATCATATTATTAACCTACCTTAATAAAATCAGACAATATATATTTGCTATTATTCTCTTGGCATGTATGTGATTATTATAAAGATACAATACATTAAATGCCTATCTGAATATGGTAATTTGCATATTTGGTGATTAGATTAATTTACTGTTCGTGGAGTTGTGATATAAGGTACGTAATTTGATTACAGTCACAAATGGGCCAAAACATTTTATTTCAGCTCTTCCAAAGTAGGTTTAACATTCCAAAATAACTTTCGGTTTATGTTTTCATACCAATGAACAAATCTTCCTGTGCAATTTTCCTCAAAGCGGATTTTTATGGATTTTTCTCGTGGGTTCGGGCACAAAATCCTGGTTATAACAACACCAAGTACAGCTTGACGCCAGGGATTTCATGGGTAGTTCCTGTTTCCGAGGCTGAGCGGCTTAAGTGTCACAGAGAAGGGAAACGATCCTAAATTTCATCAGACTTTTTCATACTTTTGTCTTAACTGTCTCACAACCCTCGATGATTGAGACTCTGGGAGCAGCAGTGTGAGAGACAGTTTAAGTCTCAACGTTGATGAGTGAATGACATTCTGAAACAAGATGTTTAGCTGAACACGTACATAGACTAAGTCTCTCTTTTAAATTCCTCGTAATGACTAAACAGTTACTGATAATCTCTAATGATATTCTAATGATATGGATTCCATGTAATACCAGTTAAGTAACTGCTCACTTTCTCAGACACAAGAGAAGACAATGTTTAAGTACTACACACAAAAAGTACACACGATAAAACACAAAACTGTAGTCCATATCATAAGGCCAAACCTGCAGCTGTAGTACCAGTCACGAGTGGACACGTAGAAGATAGGCCAATTGTAGGTTGTAGGAAGGGAAGGATGTGTGTAGGAATTAGGGGAGGAGCAAGGCGGGGGATATGTCAAGGGTCAGGTGATATGACCTCACTCGCTAGCCTGATTCTCTCTGATCACCTTGTGAGATCACTCCCGCTGCCTATAAAGGGAGGGTTCGGAGATATAGATGACGTTACAGGGGGGCTGGTTTACGAGCCGTGTTACTGGGAGACCATCAGATAAGGTGACTACGGCCGTCATATTCATATATCATGCATGTGCACAGCTCTTAACACTTGAGGGAGTCGTTTGTCCGTATATGATGCAATGATAGAGGTGTTTTTGCTAGTGAGGGTCATAGCATTCTCTTGCCACCGGTGCTGCTAAGGTACCCCATCGATCAACCACCTGATCTGAGGAGCATTACAAATCAAAAGCTTTTTGTATGTCTCCATTTCTCAAGGATTCGCCATATAAGAAATCCTTGAAAGAAATTTCCCTGCTAATGATCGCTTCGCTGGACATCCTCCATGAGGCATATTCCCACCCAGATATCATCATATATCTGCTCCTGTTCTTTCTTTTTCCAGTAATTTTTCCTTCAGCAATCCTTCCAGATATAGCTATACTCCACACCTTTTAAGGAAAGGTCTTCCTAAGCACCTCCCATATTCACCAGCAAATTTAATAACGATATCATCAAATTGTCGAGCATTTTATGAAAATTTCCCTCAAAGTATCGCTAAACAGAATTCATTTTACCAAATTACCTACTCTATATGGCTATGTTTCATGGCGTTTTTGAAAAAAAGGGGGATGAAAAAAAAAAGACGAAAATTTTTTCAACTAAAACTTTTCCTGCCTAACAATCTCATCATTTTCATGTTGGTTACAGCGGCTGGTCTTCCCTGGGTCTGGTAACGTGGGCAGTGCTGACGGGCCGAGCCAGGCTGCAGGGGGGGCGGGGGGGGGGTCCATTACCACGCTTTAGGGAGGGGAGGGGGGGAGGAGAGAGCAGCAGCAGCAGCAGCAGCTCCGGAATGGACTCTTAACTATCACACGTTCTACCAGACGCCCCTCGCTAGTCTACACACACACACACACACACACACACACACACACACACACACACACGACTGTGACGCAACCCCAGACACCTAGAGGGAGATACAAGGAGAGAGAGAGAGTGAGAGAGAGAGAGAGAGAGAGAGAGAGAGAGAGAGAGAGAGAGAGAGAGAGAGAGAGAGAGAGAGAGAGAGAGAGAGAAGGGTATTGCATGTGTCTATCTATCTATCTATCTATTCCTTTTCTCTCTCCCTTTGTATATGTAGATATAGACAGATAAATAGACTGATAGACAGGTAGATAGATAGACATACAGGTAGATATATTCTTTCAATCAGACAGACATACAGACAGATAGATCCTCATCAACGTCTCTATGATTCTATGAAACACGACTCGAAGATAAAGGGTCGGGACAAGACACATATCAATTTGGATAAAGTCACTCTAAACCTTCTCGAACATAATGTCTCAAAAGGGATAAAACTTTGCCTCAAAAGAGCATCAACGAAAGCTTCCCGAAGCCTGGGCAACTGTAGGTAACGTTGTGGGACCTGAGGTCGTGGTTAGCCTAACACCCCTCCGTGTTCTCCCGTTGACTTCCCCACGAAGCTCTCTGCTTTATGACCCTCCCTTCCTTAAATCCACATAAATTTACAGCAAAATGATTGTGTCTTTACGAGGGATTAACTCATACCTCGAGGCTTACCAAAGAAAACAGACACTGGCCAGTCTTCAGCAAGTGGTATGTGAGTGGGAGAGCCTTTTGTTTTCCCGGGGCGCTTGACAGGATTCGCAGACTAGGGAGTTTAACCATACACACTTCGATTCTCTCTCCAGCCACTCTAAATACCGCAAGTTACATCCCAAAATGGAATCTGGGACCCCTGTGGAGCTGTGTGATGTGACTGGGGTCTGGAAGCCACAGGGTGAAGAGTAGGGAGGTAAGTAGGTAAAAGGAAGCAAGTGAGGATGACATGTTAAGGATGAGAGGGAAAGCAGGAGAGCGAAAGGTGTAAAACAAGAGGCGAAGAAAGGATGTAATGAAGAACGTGATGGAGAGAAGAGGAGGGTTGCAGGAGAATAGGAAGAGGGTAAAGGAGGAGGCAGCAGGGAGGTGTTTGGGGAGAGGAAGGAGAGAGCAGAAGAGGGGAATGGAATGCAGAAAGAACAGCAGGATATTGTGTGAGAGACAAAAGTGTTAGTAAAGACCAAATTTATAAAAACGTATTCCCAGCAAAGACAACCAGCAGGAAATGAAGAAAGATCAGGGAGTCTTGCTCCTGGTCACTACACTTCAATTTGACATGAATAATGTGAAGTTGTTTCCTGTGTTTCTGTGTTATGTTATCACCGAGGAGGGATCGTTGGTCAAGATGTAAGAAAGAGAGGAAAGTAATAGAAATGATTGTTTACGAAGAAAAAAGAGGGAAGGTGTACAATGAATGATGGGGAAGGAGAGGTGGAAAAAGAATGAAGATCGTCTGTGAAGAGTGGGCAGTGATGAAGGAACGTACTCTTTGAGATGTTGTTCGACACATTCACGAAGCTTCGTAAAATCAGATCCGCCTGGAACTGTGTACACGACGGATGATGGACAGTGAGTCTTCAAGGTAAGTGAAAGGCGGACAATACACGAACTGAAAAGAGTAGGCTGAAGAACACAGTAGGTGTAGAACGTAAGGGAGGGTGATAGAATAATGAGTAAGTAACAAATGCTGGTCAACACGGGCAAGAAAAGATAGATAGAGAGAGGGGTAGGGTACTTACAACAAAATGTCTTACTCCCCAAGGATATGGAACACGACCTCCAAACCTAGAGTTAATCCAACAGATGGAGCTTAAAATTTGAAAATCTGCGTTGCATACCCCTTGGGAATTCTCCCTTACCCTTCCCTCTACTCCACCCGATCTTCCTTTAATTCCTTCCCTCCGTTTCCCTCAAAGTATGTCGTCCAGAGATATGGTTACCCAAGAGGTAAAGTTCAAAGAGGATTTTCAGAAGGGGAGTTGGGAATACGGTGATGACAGAAGGGACTGAGGATCAAAGATTCGAATCCTCTAAACGGCGGTGGAGGTTATGACTAGGGAAAGATGTGGTGAAAAAGAAGAGGTCGAGTGTTAAAGTCTATGGTGTATGGGTATTATGCTTTAAGGTGAAGGAGGATCTTGAAGGCGGTGTGAGGGTAGGATATTGCTAGCAGGATGGAGGAAAAGAGGATGAATCTAAATGGAACACCCTTCCCTCTAACGAGATTCCCGGACAGACTACGCTATTAGGAAGTATTCAAACACCGTCTAGATGTCCAGTGATTCTTTATTTCCTGTATTCTCTTCTGATTCCAATCATATATCCTATATTCCCATCTGATCTTAGTCATATATATATATATAAATATCTTATTAAGAATATGTTCACATAAAGTCGAATTACAGTAAGACATAACTTACGTCAAACTTAAAAAACGAAAACAAATTAATGACAAGTAGCTAGTCTGCGTTTGGTTAGAGCTATTTATTCAAACTCACTCCTAATCAACATAAAAGCCTCAATCTTTGAACTCAAAGGCATCTCATTGGCTGGATATCTCAAGTTCAATCCCTGTGAAGAATTACGCCTACTAACATCATTTTCTGTGTTAAAACACAGACAGATATACAGACAGAAAGACAGACGTATAAAAGCTAACTCATTCGTGGAATCTGTACAAGAATATGTTAGCTTTATCTCTTCATATTTTTCCTAGAGGTCTATGGTAACCGTGGAGTATAAAGGATAGGTTCATAACAAGATGAGAGGAAAGATAGCTTTAAGGGTAAGAACTGAAAGAAGGGACGGAGGAAACACATGTAGAAGTAGAAACAAAAAACCGACGCAACGTAGGGAAAAAATACAGCTTGGCATCACCCGACGAGGCTCCAGAAGGGCGTATGAGGACGGTTACGTACAGAAGAACACACACCCACTCATGAAGAGGAGATTCAGCCAATGGGAAGCCGTCAGCGACCCAGTACGATATTTCAATTCATTAAGAATAATGTTTTTCAATTAGCAATTACACCCGCCTCCCCGATACGCTTTGTGTGCCGCCGCCGCCACGAAGCGAGGATATTCGTCGGCAGCTACACTAGGGGAAGAGGGTGAAGGGGGTGAATACATAAGGGGGAGGGGGAGAAAGAGAGAGAGGGGGAAGGGGGCAATGAACGGGGCGGGGAGCTACCTTATACAGGGGAGAGTATGAAGGCGTCGATGACGTCAAGGTAAAGATGATGAAGGAGAGGTGAAGGAAGGGAGAGGAGGTGAGGGTTAAGAAAACGAAGTGGAGCGGAGGAGCGGAGGAGAGGTCACAATACGCCCTTGGGTCGAGCTACCAAGAGCCCGTCACGACACCATAAATGGCCACTGAGCGCTACCCTCCCCTGCTGGGGTAGTGGACACGACTCTTCCCTCCTGGAGTAGTAACTGCAGGTCCTGAGGTCCAAGACACGACCCCCACTGCGTCCTTCCATTCCGGATCCTACGCTACGCCTTACTGCATCCCATGCTCCTTTCTCTTGTATCCCTTCATACATCCTCTGTGTCTTCGCCCATACACCCTGGTGGTATGTCCTGCCGGTACACCCTCCTTTGCTCTCTACCCCAACATGTGTCTGCTGTATACTCTCCTGTGTCCTACACCCACATCCTCCTGCCTTCATACACACTACCATGAACATGTAGATCTCACGCCCATATCCCCCATCTCTGTACTTCATATCCTCTTCTGTGTACTTCATATCCCCTTCTGTGTACTTCTACACTCGACCCTGACCTCCGCCAGACCTCCCCACCTGCTTCACAGGCAGGCATCAAACACACACCTTCCCCGTATCTCGCGCGTTCGTGTAAACTCCTGATGGACGACCCACCACCTGAGATACATTCTTATGCTCGCTTTATAAATTTCTGCAGAGCTCCTCGCCTTTGGCTTACTCGGGTCAAAGTTTTTCTTTTCCTTTTTTTTATATTATTTTGGTCGAACATCTTACCGCTGCCTCTGATTAAGCCAAGATCAACACCTCAGAGGCAAATAGACCTTACGTTAACTTTAAATAAGACGAGAATCCAGACCGCTGATCTTCGATAAGGCTTGCGGAAGTCACGGTATAACCGAAGTCGCCTCTGAGTCACTTCTCCCCAAGAGTCATTTTGCTCTGACAGCGACTGCATAAGGTAAGTTCACGATTCCCGAGTTATAGACTCTACAGACAAAGTAAAGTGAGTCTTAACCTATAAGGACATAAGGTGAAGGGTCCTTCGCAAAAGAGGGTTTGGAGATTGGAAGTTACGTCCACTTGATTTCGTTGATACCTGTTGCCATTATGTATGCAGCTCACGACGAAGCGCTCAGTGTAAAGAATCGTCTTACTATCTTACACCTCGTTGCACGGCAAGATGGTCGTCCGATGCCTTGAGCACCTTACGGAACAACGACCTTACTCCCCTATGATGGTAGGTTTGCAGTTGCCCGAAATATAGTCGGCGTAGGTCGGGGAACTCTCCTCACTGGAATCCCCGCCAAGTGGTTGGGTCTCATTGAGAAGTACAGGAGGGAAAAAAGCGACGAATAATCTGTGTATATAGTGTGTGTAGAGTGGCGCGTCACGCCTCGCCCAGTACCTGTTACGGTTGTCAGGAGGCTCCACAGGCAAGAGACCGACCCACCTCCTACACCTCTCTCCTCTCCCCGTGCACTCTCCTCCTTGTCTAAAGACGAAATACCTAGTTGCCTAGCCAGCCAGCCAGCCAGCCAGCCAGCTAGCTAGCTAGACACGGAGCAAGATCTCGTACTGAAATTTATGATATTCAGAATTTATTCCATACCATTTTGAGTCGCTGGGGATTCTTATCAGGCATTCCAGCCAGCAGCGGTCCCGGCAGATACCAGAGGAGACCGAGGATAAGAGCTATCTCAGAAGGAGGGCAAGGCTGGTGGGAGGGAGCGGTGGGGCTTTGAGAGGAGGACGCAAGGAAGGAGAAAGAAAACACCGAAAAAGGAGGGAACATTTTTTTTTCGAGCATGCGAGTGTGTGTGTGTGTGTGTGTGTGTGTGTGTGTGTGTGTGTGTGTGTGTGTGTGTGTGAGTAAGAGAGAGCAAGGGAGAGGTAAAAATATATATATATAAAGAGAGAGAGAGAGAGAGAGAGAGAGAGACCCCTCACTGCTGGCGTGGTGGTGGTGGTTGTGGCGCGCCGGCGTGCTAGCGGGGGGGTAGGGAAAGGCACCTTAACAACGTGATCACACGCCGAGATAAACGCTGCTGATTGTAATGATGACGTTAATTCCCTGACCGCCCATTGGCTGCCTGGCCAAAGGTGGTGGTAGGGAGGTGCTGGCAGGACGGGACTTAATACCTCGCTAGAACTCACGTCTTCACCAACTTTAGCCACATTTTCCCATTCCATCTTCCTGCATCTTATGTATTTCTCCTCATCGTTTACTTCGTATAGGCCGTCATGTTCTACTTTAAGAAAAACTTATAGTCATTGATCCTAAACTGTTTACGCCACTCGAGCGCAATTTCCTTTCTCGTGTAGTTTCCAAAAGATTCTTCACAGCTTTTAGCAAATCAGCGGGTATTCAATCAGTGAGCCAATAAGCATGAACACAGTATATATGTAAATAAAACTAGTCCCAAACGTGATCTGACCATTTCGTCCTTGTGACATGTATACTACAAGGGTTGTATATTTCCATTTCCACTGTGAATCAACAAATTGTAGTAAGTGAAAAGGGTCATTATGTCGTATCCCTGTTTGGGGAAGAGCTTCTGCTAAACTATCCTCTCTCCGTCTATATAAATCAGGTACTGAAGACACCATTAACGTCCTCCAGCAGAAAACTTCTTCACTGACCATCAGGTCTTTCGTTATCTGTCTTGCCCACGAGCTCTCACGTATCAATCCCCAATCGTCTTCTCCTTTTATTTCATCTGTTTCGTTTCCTCCCTTCTTATCCCCTCTGTGTCAATATTCATAATCTCCTTACACTACATTTTGTCTCTCCTTTATCTCAGTTTCCTCAGTTATTTCCCCCGCAGTAACCGACTACCTGAGTAAGGGGTCGCGAGGCGTCTGTTTCCAGTAGAAAAAGGTAAGTCTTCGATCTTAATTAATGACACGTCGCGATGACTACCCTCAATCAATCTCTTGATTTAGTCCCTCCATTAATTTTGGGACCATTAAGGTTTCCAAGCCACCGATTTTGATTTATATAGAGAAGTGGGGAAGCTTTATCTACCTCCCCACTCCCACCCCCCAAGCTTCCATCCTCTCCGAGTGGGGCAGTTTTATCTATTTCCCAGGCTCTACTTTCTCCCTTCTCCCCAACCTTAACCTTTCCTAGAACCGCAAGGTATCATCTAATCCCCAGGTTCCACCCTCTCCAGAGTAGGGACGTTTCACCTCCTCGTCCAGGCCCCAGCCTCCCCACATTCGGAAAGATTGTGTTCTCCCCAGTTTCCACACTCCTTTGTACTCCCTCTCCTCTGACACACACACACACACACACACACACTGGACAAGGCCAGACAGCCTCTGATACTCCAACAGATAAGGAAAACGTACTACCGGCTGGGTTACACAACCACCAGATAACACTATAAAGTTACATTCGCAGTTCTCCGCACAAGATGAATGGATATTTGTACCCACCGTCAACTCACATCCTCCGTTCATGTAACCTTCCGCGAGACCGTATTATTATAACGACCAGATGTTCGTGGAATTTTGAGGGAGTCCGGATTTACAGTAAACCACAGTGAATTAAAGTTTTATAAGCCTGTCATCCATTGTATTATAATCGTTTAAGGTGATAAATGATTGACTATCGTTAATGAGGTTATGATCGGCCATCTGAAGGATCGGTGACGTCATGGGGTAGGGGTGCACACAGCGCACGGCTCCGGGTTGGGGTATGTATGACGGTAGGAACAATAAGGGAGAGGTCTAGTTTATCCTTACAGCAGATCACAGTCGTTTATAATACCTGACACTGAAATAAATCAGGATTTTCGTTTTTCGATGTCTATTTATACGTTAAGCTCTCGAGGGAAAATAGAAAAACATTCTGATAACCTTACTGATCATTTTTCTTCCTTTTTCAGACTCTTATTTGCAAGAAACCCTCAAATATCATCTGCTAGTTTCGTGACATCAAACTTACGAGTTTTTCGTATAATCTGCCGTTTTAGAAATCTTATTACAATGTTTTAATGTTTGAGAAAATTTGACAAAAGTGCGTTCTCATAGGCCATCCGGATACAGGAACTAGGTGGCCACGTTGTGACGTTCGCGTAACGAGCAGTCAGCAGTCAGCCGAAGACAGAGGACGCGTGGTGGACAAGCCGGTACATTGGCACGCACTGAGGGTTCAGACGCTTCCTTCGACGGACTGCGGGGTCATCGGCGCTCAGGACAGTGACCAGCTTATCATCTACAGTTGCTGTGAGGTTAGTAGTAGTCGGCATGCGTGAGGGAGGACGGTGGAACGCTTGTGGGGCCTAGACGTAATATGAGAATGTAAACAGTTGATCAGTCATCGTTTTCTGTGACATGTTGGTATCACGGGTGCTTAAAACGGAGGTGAAAAAAAACTATATCAATGACGTTCTGGTGGAAATAAAGAGAGGTTAAGCTTAGTTTTGGCCTCTAACGAGCTGTGAAGAAGACGTTGTCAGTTGACGTAAGTGCACTATTCTCCGGTGTTTATGGCCAGCCTGGTATAATTTGACTCGTTAATTTCCTGCGTTTAGCAGTGTGCAGACGAGCCGGGTGGCTGGCCTTCATTGTCTGTGTTTTCAGCATCTGTTCTAAACTGTAATTTGCACCATGAAACGCCGGCACACTGCAGAATTTTATAAGTTTTTCTGACCATTATATAACTATTATGTATTCTATAGGTATTATATTGATGTTGCTGTATGAGAAATTGTACAATACAGGAAAGTATTAAAGCCTAACTGGTACCCAGGTACTGGTGGTTATACAACATATGATCTCGGAAGTTTTTTTTTCCATTTTGTTTTCTTGTTGCATGAGGATAGGTGAAACATTGTCTTAGCTAGGATATTTAGGTAGGATATGATCCTTTCAACCATGTGTGTTGTAATAGGCATCAGATAACGGAGAAAAACCGTGGTAATCGATATAGATGATGTTGCATATAGGGGACAGTCTGACCTAACCTAACCTACTTAATCAAAATCAACCTACAGATTAGGATTATTATGTTTAGAGAGCACACTGGTGTCATACAGGTGTTTCACTCATAAATGATTCATTTTCTGAGCTTGCTTCGAGCTACTGCTTATACTGATTGTTCTTTTGTAGCGCGTACAACATAGTTTGGTGCCTTTGAACCACGCTTTAGCCAGTTCAGATAGGCACGTCTTTTATCAGCGTGTGAAAATGTATTTTAGAAGTTACTTTCTATGCTCTATCATTGTGGCTGCTGATTTTGCAAAGGATCCATTTGGTTTATGAAGATTATATACATAGTTTGGGTATGAATTTAATAACGAAATAATTCCAGCATCTTGACTAATCAAAATCTAGGCAAAGTATGTGACGCTTCATTCAACAAAACTGTTTGGAATGCAAATAAGAACCACCACCTTAGGCACTCGCTGGGCGAATACATGCAAAGCAGAGGAAAAATCCAATCGCAGCTCCTCAAGGCAATGTTTTCGCGTCGTCTCTTAAATTTCTGTCGATGGCCCGTGGCGGAAATGAAAAAGACTTGTATTGCACAGCCCACAATTGTTTCCTGGGCAATGTCACTCTGGTCTTCGTTGCTCCATTGAGGTCGGAGTAATGGGACTGCCTATGACAGAAGATGGCAAATGTTGTTCCGGTTGAATGCTGTGTGGGCTTTTGCATTCCATGATAGAAATTGGGTTACATGTCAGAATTCTTCGAATCATTACTATGAATCTTATTAGAAAATACGTGTCATAGCCGGGTTATAGTCTAATAGACATTACGACTAAGACGAGTCAAAATAGATTTTTTGAATTGAGCGAAGGTTTATCTTTTGTCATACGATGTCGTAAAATTCATAATCGTGTACGTTCGACAATAAAACCTTCAGAATGTTCTGTCCAAGTTGTCAATCACGGTGGCGTTTAGTACCATCAGTATACTCATTAATGGGGCAGACACGTACATATTGTCCATGATGAGGACTACGCGTTTGATCTGGCATTTCCCTTGAGTTGTCTTGAATGATCTGTGCTCGTTACTTACGCTTTTTGATAGAAAATGTTCGAGCAACAAAAACATGTGGTTCGTTTGTGTTTAATAGGAGAGCTAGGCGACGGAGTAGACCTTTAACGATGCTGTTGGAAGTAGATAAGTATATAGAAAAGAAATTTTCGGATTATTTAGATGTGTTTTGTGTTCAAACCCCGGATCAAGTACCCGAGACGCGTCCGAAGTCTCGAACTCCCGGTACCTGCCCGTTCGAAACTATACCGAATCCTCAATGCCTGCCACTCGAGATAGAGGATTCGGTACTGCTTCAATCTGACGTGTCTTAGCGCTTTTTTTCGTAGTTCTATATACGCACATCATAAATGCCCGCAAATACATACACATAAGCATATACACGCATAGATGAACTCGCTAGCATATGCAAATAAGGCTGCTGTTCAGTTCGGATGGGTAATGTACAATGTGCTTGTCGCTATAAAACGAAGTACCAGTCTTCGTATTAGGTAGTTTCAACAAGTTACAACACAAGCATTTTTTTTTGTTACTGTTATATAACCTAACTTAATACTCACGTTACACAACTTGCCCATGTAACTTTCAGTAAATAGATGTTTACTGTCTTTACACTCGGTGTGATTTGAAATATCTCTATCCATAGAATATATAGACCGGTTCCTCACCACTAACCTAACGAAGCACCTGATATTTCGAATCCTCACTGCTTAGCCAAATTACAGGGTAGCAATCGGAGACTCTTGGGATGTTAAGGAAATTAGGAAGTCATCAGATTGAGGCTCTGAACACACGCACATGCATGCATGCATGCATGCATACACACTCGCTCCACACACACACACACTCGCTCCACACACACACACACTCGCTCCACACACACACACACTCGCTCCACACACACACACACTCGCTCCACACACACACACTCGCTCCACACACACAAATACACACGAACACACACACACACACACACACACACACACACATGGTTTAGTGGCCAGCGTATCTTGCCGTAATTCACACACTCTTCGACCCCTCCGGCACAACGTGTATGATAGTTGGGTATGATATCCTGACTTCTGAACATATTCTACAGGATGGTCAAAGGTCAGGCCAGGGTTCGTGCCGCTGTGCTCATGGGTCGTGAGATCTTGCTCACGGGGACGATAAGTAGGTGTAATATATGCAAATAGATAAATTTTTCGACCATACTTCTATTGGAATGACAATGAAAAATCCGCAGTAATTAGGAGGGCAAGGAGATTGTCCTCATTACAGGCATATCATCCGGCTAGATTCATTGCCATGAAAACCAATATGCCTTTTTATGAGATCCCGAAACTTCACCTATAACTCAAACTGTTATAAATATGTTGGAAACGCAGAGAAAAGGTTGGAACAAATTCAGTTTACTTATTTGGTTTTCCTAAAATGCGTCACCTTTTCTGTTTGTATACCAGTTAGTAGAGGATCTCAAACGGGTGTTCACTTTGTTTTATATCTAATTCCGATACATGTACATATGTTGATAATGTTACAATTGTGGCTGTTAAGTGGTCATAAGAAAACTGGAAATGTACTGGGCGTCGTTTAACCCTTTGACCCCGATGATACGACCCTTGAGCATGACGATACGACTTTTGAGCACGACCTTTGACAATAATCAGGCCAGAGAAGCCAAGCTGTCATACTCATGAGCTGTACTGTCGTCCTTAAGAGTCATACCGTCGTGTTCAATAGTCATAGTTTCGTTTGAAGAGTCGTATACCGTCGTGCTTAAGGGTCGTAACGTCATACTTAAGGGGGTAGCCGAAAATGATTACGAAACACTTGTTTCAGTTGCAGCTGTTGTTATTGCGGACTCTGTTTCATCCTTACAGATCTCAAATCTTCATTTATATTTTACACAGTCATATCTTTAGCAGATATTCAGCACATCGTAAGGCAAAACAAAAGACTTGCAGTAATTCCACAGAAGACAATACGAATACAAGGGATTACTACATGGGAAAGATAGACAGTGGGGTCCCGTTGGCCCAGTTTTACTAAGTCGTCTGTTTTGAACTTCAAGCGAAACAAATCAGTGAAAACTGGCGTAACTAACGAAAGAAAATGGAATGTATAGTCGTAACTCGTCTTATTATTTTGTTTTTCGTCAGTAGGACCTTAGTAGGAAAATGATCCCATATTTCATGTAAATCTCTTTCTCTTATATCAAAAAGAAACCCTTTTCGAAGAAATAATAATTCTCCAGCAATGATAATAGACAGACTCCCGGAGGAGAAGACGAAGAACCAGAAATAACGCGAGAAAAAACGGGGGATCTTTCTCAGGGTGTTTACTTTCTTACGCTTGGTGACGTCACAGGCTCGTTACGGAAGACAAAAGCTCTAGGATTTATCTTAGGAGTCAAATATCTGCAGGAGCGTAGTGATATTTTCCTTTTTTTCTTCATTCTGACGTTTTTTTTTAAAGGGATGTGATCATTCCTGGGAAGTGTGTGTAAAGCGCAGGCAGGGTCATGTGGTTGGTTGAGGTACACTTCGCTTGTTTGTGTGTGTGTGTGTGTGTGTGTGTGTGTGTGTGTGTGTTACTGTTTGATTTTTGTGTTACGGGAAGCGAGTTTTACGTTCGTGTTAGCCCGTCTCTTAGGTGTGTGTTATGTACCATGTCTTTACTCATGTGCACATACACACACTCACACTGGCCCCTCCAGCACCCAAACACCGCCCCTGTTCACCGACTTTCGCTAAGGGTATAAAAGCGACACCGAATTAAATGGCGAGTAAAACCCAACAGGTGATTAAGCTTTTATTAGGGTGAGGTAAACTGCGCCTGAAAGCTATTTTCAAGCACCTACGACCATTAACCCACAGTCTATGAACGCATAAAGTGCTCTTTGAATTAGCCTTTCATTTGTTCAGAAAGGCTGCCACCCCACTTGGGATCGGTTGGAAATTGAACCTTAAAGCATGTGCTTGTGGTTTGGTCTTGTCTGAATGCACCTTACTATAGCAAACACACACACAAACACATCATGGAAGAGAAGAGTAAGAGGTGACTTGATGAAATTTCAAGTTTCATCAGCTTATTTGATGATATCGAGAATGAACACCTCTTCGAAAGATGCAGGTGGAGAACACCCAAAGGATATAGAATTAAACCAAGAATTTGTCAGAAATAATGCTGAAAAGTGCTTGTATGCTATAAGAGCAATGGGTGAATGGAATAAACTGAATGGTGATATTATAGACATAATCTGGAAGTTTAAAAACTTTTATATTAGAGAAAGTTCGGGATATGGGATCCCATGGGAGTAAAACTCCTTCCCCACGCGGCACATCGAGATTATGAATGAATGTCATGACATATAAACAGCAAGGTTGACCCCTACTATCGCCTTGGGATATAATTAGTGTCTCGATACAAGATTGATGATTATTCGAGAGTTCTCTAGGTAGACTTATTTCAAGATGTTCATATGCCTTCAGGTTCCAACATCTATCGAGAATTTGTGGACAATAATAATGATAATTTCCTGGCGTTAGTTTAACTGTATTTTGTTTGTAAAACGAAGAGGAATTTCTTTAGCATTTTCTTAATTCTGGTGTTTACCAACTCGTTTGGCCTTGATATCAATATGGCTAGGTTAAGGGTCATTAGAATCTGCGATCCATATACCAATTTAATTTGTGTGCCTGGGTTGACCACAAGGATCTGTTGCCCTAAATCTTTTTTTATTTCTTTTAATTAACTCAGAAGACCCCCCCCCCCCCCCAATAACTCCAATATATCCCATCTTGTCCCATTAGCAATCAAGAAACGTATTCATAGATTTCCTCCAGCCACCAATTGTGTAAGTCTTCAGAATACAGGACAATGTGGATATCGATGGATAAGAACACACAAAAGAATGAGCCGCACGAATCTGGCAGAGAGGAGAATAGGGGAGTAATTGGAACTGTGTTGTGGAAGTTGTGGATTCAGAAGTCATATGTCCACGAAGTTTAGGGATCAAAAAAGAAGAGTCAGGAGAGAATGGGAGGGAATATTGATCCAGGCGGCATTCACATCCGTACCCAGAGCACCACAACAAAGCATGATTAATCAACCAACTGTGGTCTGCTGAAGCAGGAAAAATGCAGATCATTCCAAAGCTTGGTAGTTTCTTGTTTTCGTACTTTGTTTATGTAAGTTAAAATTGAACAGTGGAAGTAGGGTATTAAGAATATGAGAAAGAAAAAGAGATACAACTCTGAAATAAGGTGATATATAAGCCATATAGTATAAAAGCAAGATCATAATTATAACAGGGAACGCAATAAATATATGGAATCTTTGAAAACTAAGGATGAATTAGGCCGAGGAACAGATCCTTAATCTTTCGCATCTCATTATCTCTGGGCCGACATCCCTCATCCAGTAAAGGCACGGAGAAAAAACCCCAGAGTAAACAATAGTAGTAAAGACTGAAACTAGGTATCGTATCACAAATAAAGCCCAACAGGCGATTAAGCTTTTATTAGGGAGAGCTAAATGGTGGAGGAAAACTATTTTCAAGCACCTACGGCCATAATCCCACAGTCTATGAACACATAAAGTTCGAAGGGAATTATCCTTTTACATGTACACTAGAGTCTAGCAACCCCTCAGGACAGAATGTAAACTAGACCTTACAGTGTTATGTTTATGGCAGCGGTTCTTTTTAAACATGGGCCTCGGAAGGGTGCAGCAATTTACAAGTAGTTAGCTATTATGTCGCTTGACGGAGGGTATAATACGGTACTGTAAGTAAACCTATTCCAGATTTTTATGGTTCCCTTCCAGAGAACAGTAACATAAAGGTGAGAGTGGATTCCAGTTGATCCTGTGTTGGGGTTTTTATGTATGATATACAGTAACACGCTATATTTGACTCTCCAGTTTTTTTTTTATATAAGGTATGATATTCATTGTACTTGTCTAGTTGATTTTATCCATAGCAGACTATTCTCTTCACTATACAATTATGCATCACATCCTCTGTCTTCACTCTGATATGATCCGTTACCTAACATCTTCGTCCTGAGTAATGCTGGAAACCTGATGGTGTCTTGTTACTTCCAGAAACCGGTGTTCCTGGTGCAGCGCTGGTCCTCTGGATTCATCTGCTGTCCCATGCCTAAGATCCTCTCACGTAGCGAAGCATTTCAGACCAAGATCAACCTGGGCTGCTGATAGCTACGCCAACGGAGAAGAAAGGAAAGGTTGGTTGGTTGGTTCAGAGCCTGACATGGTTTGTTATGGTAGGAGATGAGAGAGAGGGAGGTTAGGGTGATAAAGTTTGCGAGGGAGTTCAAGTTTGTTTACTTTGTTTGTAATACGAAAATCATAAATCATGAATAACGTAATGAGTTAGAGGGAGAGAATAGGCGTAAAGTAGGAGTTACCTCTGAATGTATGTATATATATATATATATATATATATGTACGAAGGTTGAGGCTGAGTTACTGACATGGCCCTATTAATATTGTAACGAGGACTACTGTATATTATCCCTTACTGGCCCTCTTGAGAGGGTCCAAATGCCATTAACGATTCTCATTTAGACCAGATACAGATGGTAAGAGTCCTATGGGGCTTCTTCCATCTCCTCGCCTCCCTACACGGCTTACCCCAGCGAGAGCATAACACAGCATAATTAATCAGGGCTGATGGCCACAGCCATGGAGACGAGGGAGGTTGGTCTTGCACCTTGTTTCCTGCACACTAGATTAAACGTAGAGAGTAACAGATGCCTTCATGATCCACAAAGAGTAATACGAAGTAGAGAGAGACCAACCACGAGAGATAAACGGAGGAGTAGGAAAAGAGTGTTAGGATCTAAGATTAAGAGGAAGGGAGGGAGGGAAGTAGGTGACTGAAAGACAGGAGAAAAGGAAGGGGTAGAAGCTAGAGGACTAGTGTTAAATTCTCAACTATCACTCCATCTCGAACGAATGCTGCTGTTAGCTGTAGATTGTCTATTTGTTTCTTGTTCTACTTATAAAAATCTGAGATTATCGTGTCTTTTGAGAAATTAAAGATATTGGATCTAGGGTGAATTTGACCAGCATGTTGCGTCAACTCGGAGCTAGAGAACTAGGATTTCTAGCGGTACCTGTCGGTTAGTGTTAGTCCAGATACCATTCCATACGTCATGTTGAACACCGATCTAACCTAACCTAATCAGACTTAGTCTGAGTACCATTCACTAACAACAACGATACCAATGTTTCGTTTAGAAATGCACAACTTGCCAACATCATCAGTCCAAATAGATTGTCTCTATTTCTGACCCAAAGGATGTAGATTTTCACCTCTCGTTTAGAACTTCTAACCAAACCTAGCCACGCGTCTGTGGATAATATGAACACCATTTCGTTCGGAAATGCACTTCTCTAACCTCAGCATCATCATAACTCTCCCAGTTTGAAAGGTTTATGAGTGATACCGACACAGGACATTTACACTTTCTCTTTTTTCGTACTACTTACACAGACGACTTCTAAGATTTTCAAAACCTGCGGAGTCAGGGTTCGCTATATGGGGAATATTTGCAAGGGCTTTTGATACCTTATTTCAGAACCTTTCCACCTGAAACCTAGTTAAACTGGCATCCGTTATCTTCTCGTTAGAGAAACCTCTGCATAAACATTGCGTTCACCGGTGCCGCCCAGAGGCGAAGCGGGCCACGACCGTCTTGAAGAGTTTGCCTTGTTAGGATTTTAGAAACGGCGCCCCTGATCTTGTGTAATCTTTAACTTGACCGTATTAACCAGGGAGCTACTCCTTTTTCTATACGAAGGGATTCATTATACATTAATTCGTTAAATGAAGACATGTAAAGCTCATAAGCATGTTAGCACAGACGCTCATAAACACGCACACTAAAGAGACACATCTACAACTATAGACTGGAATGTGTTCCACATTCCCCGACCAAAATTTTAGGATAAAGTCTCCTAGTTCGACTCAAACTTTCAATGAAAGATTACGAATATAGATGACAAGCCATGCTCTGGAAGGCAGCCTCCATATAGGTGGCTCTCATGAACATTAATATATCTCAGGTCATTGTCAAACTTTAGACATAATGTGCCAGGCAAGCAGCACAAGGGAGACCAGACTCCCTCTCGGGGGAGCTTTGATACCGTTGAGGACTTGGGGATATTTTCATCCATGACCTTTAGCACAGATTAGATGCTTCGACGTCTGCCCCTCTCCATACTTAGTCCTGGAACTCGCCTCGGTTCTGTTTGTTTCTCAACCACTGGATTCTGTCTTCCTTTAGTAAATAGATACACAGTAGACAGAGTTACAGTCGACAGGCTTTTGTCTTTTTTCTAATATTCAAGTTTGAATGTAAGGAAGAGATGGGATCAGGGTAGAAGCAGGAAAAAAATTGAGTAACCACTAAATGCCTTAATGATCACTCCCTCGAATATAAGGATACGTTTTCGCAATAATGACCCTTAGCATTAATCATCTTGGCAGCGTTAATTAACTTCATCTGATGTGTGTTTTTTTCCGGGAATGTTAACTCTGAAAGATTTCTACTTGAGCGTCCAGACAGACACAAGTTGCTAATGCATTATCCGGGCTGGAACATTTGCTCTCCCTTCTCTTAAGTAACTTGAAGCACCAAGTTTTTCCTTTGTTGCTTGAATTCTGTGTTAACACGCTTTGCCACAGTTGAATAAACTTTCCTTTAAATGTATTTATCAGAACTAACAACTACCTTTACGTATGGGTGGATGTCGAAAAAAAAAGGGTTTGGTCTTCGATGGTCATTTGAAACGTTCCTAAAACACAAATATTTATGTATTTTCATGATTTTTATTCCCTGTTATAGAAACAGAGATCCAAGTCATTAGTTTAGATGAGGTTAATGGGATAAGCACGTAATAAACATTGCTGAAGCCAGTGTATATTAGCAAGTGTAAGCAACGAGGAGAGTTATGAACACATATATTCGGAGGCACATGCTTATACTATGCATTCGCCCTCATAGAGAGGAACACGGACCCGTGCACGTACAGACGACGAGAAACAAAAACAGACATGTATGTTTTTGCAAATACCTACATAAAGGATTGTGCTGTACAAACTTTACCAAAACTGTGTATGAATCAGTTAATCGGCGCAGTGAAACATCCTTATTCCTTATTTACGTTCTTAATGAACAAAGACAGAGGGAGGAAGTAAATATTAGGCTCTTGAGGAACTAACGCTCCCATCACTGCAAAGAATCAACCTTTCGTTTTGTTACTGGGATTGTGTGAAACGCTTTAACTAATCGAGATTTTTACCGACCCGGCAGGATGGTCTACTGCAAATTGCTTTTACTTGGGCTCTCATGATCAGGAATAATTTTCCAGTGTGAGAAGACATATCCCGCGGATCCGCTGGTTCAGCATCCTGTCTTTTAAAGTTAATGAGAAATTTGTTATAAGTCGAAATGCTATTCGCATCGACCGCTTCAGTTTGTCTCTTCCTGGCATCCGCCACTGAAAAGCATTATTCTATAATACTAGTAGCCAGTGGGTATAGGAGGCATGCGCTTCAGGTTTTCTTTCTTCATTCATTTACTAATACGCTTTACACTGTAACTATCGTAGGTAATAAGTATGTAATATGCACTTGACATAAATAATTAGATGTGTCATGCTTTTGGTGTACACATTTACGTTAGCAATGCATAAATACAACTGAAATTCATATCACTGTTTATTTGAAGAAATCAGACGAAATGCTCTTGTGTATTTGCTTTTAAAACGGTCAACATATGTTGTCTAAAAGACACTGTCAGGAATATTCAGTCCGTTAAAATGGTCGTGCCACTGTTAGAGGAGATTTCAGGCAGCAAATACTGGATGATTTTCGAAATTTTTCGTTCGGTGTATCAGAAGATATCTTTAAACTTTCTTTCGAACTGAAGAACCACTTTTGGTTTCAGTGTAGAAAATATCTATTGTTTTCCTGAAGTTTATTAACCGTTCATCGGAGAACAATTAACTGTCTGTTATGCCTTTAGCTCTCTGGTTACTTTGACAAGGTTGAGCGAGCGACCTGGATGGCTGATTCATATGACGTCCTTGCCGATAACTTTCGGTTTGGTGAATCCGTTATAAGATTCACTAACGAATCAGTCACAAGTCAGAATTTACACACGACGCCTTTATCTACTAAAGTAAGAGAACTATTCCAAAATATTCTCTAAATGTATTTTTCATGATGTTTGCACAGTGGGAACTATTTAGTTTCCTGACGGCATTTCTCTTTCAACGGACCCATATCTTTCGTGCACTTTCCATCCACTCAAACACTAACGTGTATGTATGGACCCAGCTTTCATAGAAGCAAATATAATCCCTGGTTGGTTGGCTGGCTGGAGGGGTGTGTAGGTCTGTGGGTAACGGCCTCGGCTCCACCATCATCACTAGTTAGCCAACATCTGGCGACCGTTTAGGGGAGCGCACAGTACCTTCCTGACGATGAAGAGGTCGTCGACAGAGGGAGCGATGGGAGGGTCCTGTGATGTGTGAGTACCATGTTAGCTGGTTCTATGCTCCTACTTTATAATTACAGGTATTCGCAAGGGTGTTAATGGTAGGACTTTGATAACTTGGAAACTTCTTTTCGTATTGCCATGCTCCCGCGGTACTGGTGACTCATTTTACCCCGTGTTTGTCTTTATGGACAACAAGGGAGGGGTGTCAGTAGGCCTAACGTTATCTGCAACTGATCTCCCCTTCCTCTATCTTTGTCTTTGCCTCTGTTTGTATTTCTTGTTATTCCTCCTCGTGTCCTGCTCTTATTCTTCCTTTTTTGAACTTGTGTAGTGAGGGAGTATTTGAGTTGGTGTATGTCCATAAGCATCTCGCTCCCTCTCTTACTCTGTCAATCTACCGTCCCTTCCCATCCTCTGTTCCCGTAATTAACTTCTAGAAGAGGGAGGGAGTCAGGGAGAAAAGAAAGGGAAGAGGGAGCTGAATCCTCTGTTCGCAAGTGTCGTATACTTGGCTTCTTTTGGTGCTCCCTTCGCGTCCCGTCATCTTTTCTGTCTTGAACCAGGAAATTCATCGTTGCCGTTCAGCCGCATCGTTACTGTCCGAGTTCTTTATGGTAGAATCTAACGAGGGACATGTGGTAACAACATTCCTCCGTGTCATGGCGTGTGTGCCTTTCTTTTTTCCTTTCTAACATTTGGCTCGGCCAAACGGTAGACTTCGTGAAGCATGGTTGGTCTGGGGTATATAACCCTCGGGTTATGTCTCTTTTCCATCTAGTCTTGGGAAAGCTTTGAGAAGCTTTCCTTCATCTGGGAGAGGCTCCCGTTTCACTGAAGGAGAGAACAATATTCCTAAGGTGAATACGGACGTGATGCTAATATGGCCTCTAGATGGGAATTGGATCGCATTCATAAGAGGCAAAACACGTTGACGAAACCTGGATTATTGACTCTGGTCCATTTCCGTTTGGGTGGACCGCAAACACAGAACCAAACACCTTTTGTGGGAATTGATTCTGCAGACTTGGGAGTCCCCAGCTTCCTTCCCGCAGTCTGCCAGAGGACAGGATTGTCCGTTTCCTTGAAGGGTACACTTGTTACCTTGCGAAACCACGATTATGACCAGAAAATCTTAGGGTTTCTGGTTAGAGGGGAGAAGTTTTCAAACCTGAAAATTCATTTACTGAAATCTTTTAAAGTCTTATTTCATTTTCATATCCACGAGGATATTCCCCTCAAATGCAGTGCAAGCAAAATTTTATAGAAAAGGTTGTTTACCCATTAAAGAAGTAAATTCAAGTCATGTTTCAGGACTATCTGGTTTGTTTGCTAGTAATCAGCGCAAGTCGAGCAAAAATATTTCAATCTACATTGCAAGAATTACGAGAATATCAGAGAAGTTTGTGTGCCTTGATTTCTATAAATCCGTTGAAGCCTTTCTGATAACTGAGAATTTTCCTCTGCTTCAAAAAGTATGTTGCTCCACCGAATAAAGAAATGAGCCAATAAAAACACGCTTGTCCATCGAAGATATGTTTTGAACACCTGAAGAAGCTTTTAATGTTGTTATTACGACCGTTGGCTATAAAATGACTTTGACGTCTTTGATGACCCTAGTAGTCAGTAGGTTTGAAGCTTGAATAACCAGCCAACCAAACAGCCAACCTTCCAAAAAGAGGCGTTTGATTTGCGTAGACTCCCGGAAGACCCTTCTCCCTCTCTGGAACACACTCTCTCTCCCGCTCTTGAGTCGCATTCAACCCAGTAATTCTTCATACCCTCTTCTTTTTTCTTTCTATATATGTTCCTTCTTTTCATACCTTCCCTCCTACCTCTCCTTTCCCTTCTATCTCTCCCTTCCCTCCTCCCTCTCTCTTCCCCTTCCCTTCCGTCCCCTTCCCCCCGTGTGTTGTGGCCAGGACATCCAAACAATTAATTCTGGACCAACTTCTCAGCTAATGAGGAGAAAAAGGCTCCCACCGCCCTAGACTCTGTTGTCTTGTTCTCATTCCTTATGTCTCTCCTCTTGTCTTCTCTTTTATCCTATGTTTTTATGCTTTATCTGGTAAAATTCACAC
This sequence comes from Panulirus ornatus, assembly GCF_036320965.1. Classification (NCBI taxonomy): domain Eukaryota; kingdom Metazoa; phylum Arthropoda; class Malacostraca; order Decapoda; family Palinuridae; genus Panulirus; species Panulirus ornatus. The sequence goes on along the minus strand of NC_092251.1, from coordinate 2,340,532 downwards.
ACACATACACGCACACACGTTTCCCATATGAAAGTCTGTTTCCAGTTTTACATATGTTTAGAATTCGTGTTATGTATGGTGTATTACTTTCTACAACAAGCGTTAGACTACACAACTTGCCCAGGTCAGTGACTCTTGTTGTCTAAAAAGAAAAAAATCTGTAGCTCTGAGGTCGGTCGGTGCCTACTAATACCAAAACAGAATCGCTAGATTTTCATGAATCCTCGAGAACATTCACGGTAATGGATACGCACACGAGCAAACTGTACACACGTTAGGAACATAACACACAAGAAACAGATGTTACACAGTTAAAGAACGCAACACGTCGTGGGTCGTGTCATTCAAGCCACTCGACCTTCGTTAGGCAGACCCGACCAACAGTAAACACTTTCTATATCAGAAGATATATCAGCAGTAGTAGTAGTAGTAGTTGTAGGAATAGTTGTAGTGGTGGTGGTAGTAGGAAAAAGAGGGTATAATTATCTTCATAATCATTATCAGCCAAGGCAGCATCATTTTAGTTAACATTACCTTTAGGACTATTAGAGTCGGTCTTGGGTAATGGTTCATACTGCTTTATAGATTACAACATACTGATATAATAAGTCCAGTCTTCTTTTAATAATGTAAACTTCGTCCTCTTCAGTGTTCATATAATGCAGTATCACGTTTTGAGTGCAGAGTATCTATTGCAGTTTGATAAATACTGAAAAAAGCATAACCCTTGTCGGACAATGCACGTATGTAACTCATGTTTTATCTTCTGTAATGGTCAGATTATTCTGTTATTCCATGTTCCTGTGCAGAGTATGTTTTGTCTTTTATATTCAGGATTACTGCAGTTACCTTTTGGATTCTGGTCAGGGTTTTATTTACGTTTGATATTACACGTTACTTCATTCCGGCTTTTCCAAAATCGTATTCAAATAATTTTATCCTAATTTTTTAAGCTGGTCAATAGGTTTTATATAAGTATTTTCCTTAATAGTGAAGTATACCGAATGGTGAAATACAATGAAGAATAACATTACGTAGGAGCACATGCAGGAAAATTTTTGATATCTTTCCTTGGATCATCCAAATTCTCTGAATACTTGGTTAGATTATTTAAATCCATGATTCGAGCAAATCTATCCGTAATCTTTTCTGTACTCGCAACCAAAATACGACATCAGCTGTATTGAAAACATTAGTTCCAGTTCAGATTTGGTACAAAGCATCTCGTAATATTTTCTTGACAGTAAAACACTTGCTAATATAACTGTTATGCTTTGAACTTGTTACCAATGGTAGATCTGTTTAATCTCCTTCACATGATCTTTTGAAGCTGTTCGAAAATTGTTACACAAACGGATATAGCTCACTAATTAGTCATTAAATCATTTTCTATTCTTTTGGCGAGAAAATGGATTGTGGTGTGATTTTTAACTTTCTCAAAGATCTGAGTTGTAAATGATGCTCCCAAAATCTGATTACATTCGAGATTTTACTTTATACCAGAATGGCTTATAAGTTATTTGATGAGAGCTAGGAGCTTTGATATCCCAAAATCACACTTTTTTCTCCTTTTATACATTGGCTGACATGGCATAAGCCAAAGAATATCTCTGTCATTCAAAACTTTGTTGGTTTAAAAAGGTGAAATGATGGGAATCCAAAGGAAAGGAATAAAAGATGAGTGGTTGGTCTAAGCTCCTCGTATGTTTTGTAGCAAAGACTTTCGAAAGTGAAAACGAAGTAGGAAGAGAGGCAGAAGAAAGAACGAAGAAGACTGCAAAAGAAGATATCATAATTGTCCATCCTCGCGTGGCTTTAGGTAAGGAATAATTGCTCAGAAAAGAAGATATTGCAGAACCTCTGCAACATCCCCAGCTTTTTTTTAAACAAAGTGAGCAATATTACTACTTATGATAATCAGGATGGAGTGGAGGATGATTATTCCTAACATACGTATGTGATTTAGTAAGTTTCACAGGCAAAGAAACAGGTCAAGAGTGTTAAGAGGAGTGACCGTAAGGATCAGGAACTCGTGTAGGCTGTTGCATTGGTTGTTCCAGGTCATTAGTGAGGGGAAAAGAAAGAGCCAAAGGACCTCTACTCCACCTAGATGATCCTGAGGAAAGCCAAGCTAATCTTTGGGGTGTATATTGGAAGTCTCTCCATGGACGATTACTGCGTGTAGACACGTAGAGAACAACGCTCTGTGGCAGAAAGTCAAATGGCAGAAGATTTGTACAAAGTTGAAGCAAGTGAAGGAAAAACATTCGATTTATAAAGGAAAATTTCGGAGGATAATGAAAGATTGAAGCAGGTGGGTTCTTTCTTGGGAGGCTCGAGTTACAAGAGTGTGTATAACAAGGGTGTGTATAACTCGTATGGAATTCCTTCATCAGAAGTTTTGTTGCTTAAATAGGTCACAGGTTTTCGTAAGGTATTCCAGAAGCGGCACTTCATAGGAACCCCTCCTACATTTCATTAACGCTTTCGGTGAAATCTGTTTATAGCATCACATTCCCCTGCGAACAGTATATCGTCGTGTGATTTTTCAGCTGGGGTATGTACGTCTTCCTAGACAATGTGTTCTAGAAAAGCTTGGACAATAATTGTGAGTGTTCCGAGGAGTAACTTTTATATCGTCTTGAGTTATTTTCCTTCATGTTCGAGAAAGTGGTTATTTTTCCATTGTTGTATACTTACTCTCTATAACCTTAACACCCACTAGTGCCTCAGTATATTACATAATCTCATAAATTGTTTAAGCTATGTGTACCCTATCACTTCATACTTTTTTTTGCACTCTCATACTTATTTTATTCTGCATGAAGTGGTTTCATTGCTTCATCTCATTCGATGTTCACTTCATGGGACTGGAAACCATTCATTTATGAGATTCTTTTTAGAATCTTTTGGACCGTTGTATTTTTTGTTGTTGTCTGGGTATTTCCTGTAACATGGACTTCCCTGATGACAACCCCGGCCCTCATCTTTGCCATCAGGGAACCCTAAAGCCTTCAACCACCCTGTGAGAGCCTATCAGTTACAGCACCATTATCCTCAGCACCCATATCATCTTCTCGTCAGAAAGAGCCATCAGCATCTAAAGGCCACCTCCATCACCTCGGAGGAAGAACATCAGTACTTTAATAATGGGTTGAGGTATCATCATTTTCACGTCGGGAGGGGCGAGGGAGGGGCATGGTCTGGGGACGCAAACAAGGCATTCTTGAAGTAGGTTTTCACAATTGCTATAAAGCCTATATTTCCAGTTTAATTGCAGAGAAGATACGTATTGCTTGTGTTTTGATGCGCACCCAGACAGACGTATACATGTGTGGGAATAGTTTTTTGGAAATGTATTTCTGATGTAGATACAAGCCATTTAACACGTTCTTACATCTCCTTTGTTGAAAGGCTTTTTCACATACCACAGACTCTTGTAGGAGGTAAATACGTATCCACTTGTAAACCTGAATGGTTTTGATGAGCTGCCATGAATTATTGCCCAAGTTTTGTTTCATTTAAAACAGTCTCTTTAGTCTGTAAATGACCAGCAATCTCGTATTGCCATATCTAAAAGCTCAGACTACGAAATGCTCAGGACATCTCCGCCGGGTTTTCATTTTGATAATCGTGTAACGGAGAATACGCGCATTTGGCCTAATGAAGCCATTAACGATGCAGTATTCTTTCCTCGACCTTAAAGAAACAGATACTTGCATTTGCTCTATTAATGGGGCAAAATTGCCAATACTTTCGTTCAGTTGGTTTAATATGTTCCATTGTTTCGATCTATATATTTTAGGGAATATATATATAGTTGTGTGTGTGTACGCGCGCGCGTGGGGCATTTGTGGATCTGAAGAACGCATACGTTAGAGTTGATAGAGATACCTTGTGGGAGATCTTGAGAATATACTGTGTGGAAGAAAAGCTGCTTAGTAGTGGGAAGTTTTCATCGAGTGTAAGGCATGTGTACGTACAAAAAGGGAGGAGAGTGAATGGTTCCAAGTGAAGGTTGGTCTGCGGCAGGGGAGTGTGATGTGACCTAGGTTGCTCAGTTTGTTTATGGATGGGGTAGTAAGGGAGGTAAATGCGAGTGTCTTGAGAGTAGGGCGAGTATGCAGTCTATGGGAGGAGGGCCTGGGAAGTGTCGGTTGATGATACAACACTGGTAGCACATTCGAGTGTGTAACTCTTGATGTAATATATTCTCAACACACTACCATTTTCAACAGCACCTGGAGCAAAAAGTGGTCGTCAAGCAGTCAACACAACGTCAGTCCTCCTTCACCACGCCCGCACCTGCCTTCAATCACTCGTACAGACTCCACAACTGGACAGATCTGAGTTTCAGCTCCCGCAAGGTAAGCGACTTCTCTTGTATTTTTTCTTTCCCTTTCTAATAGCATTTTGGAAGTTTCTTCGGCATGATCACTAGCACTTGGTGAAGCTTATTCTAAAGTATTACTCTTTGTTTTAATCTGTGATCACTTGAGTCACTAGATACGATCTCTGTATAAATGCATTAGGAAAGATAAAAGGTCATGGAGACAGATTGTAGACGCTACGAAGAGGGCATTGAGTTCGAATCCTCAATGGTGTATGTGGAACTTGCTATCGAAGTATCCGGTAAAAGGTTGTAACTGTGCCTGACAACCAAACTAGTGCGTGTCCACCATCTCGATTACAACAGTTTGGTAGTTGTGTGGCATCATGCAATTATAACTATAGTGGCGACAGCAGCATCTAATGGGACCTCTGTATGAAACTATCAAACAAGAGTAATTGGACTCTTAATAGCGTGACTTGCTCATGTGTCATTAAATTTGTTGGCGATCGCTTTGTCTGGGCTTTGAACCTACTGATAACCCATTTGTCTAGATTACGAATCTGTTGACAGCGCGTTGTATGGTTAATGACCACTTGAGCACGACGGTACGACCCTTAAGGAAATTGGTTGGATCCTGGAGCACGAAGGTGTGAACTTCGGGTATTGTGGTTTGACATTTTACCTGATTGTTAAGGGTAAGGTCAAAGGTAACGTTACCATACTAGAGTATTCAGTAGTCGCACCATCGTGCTCAGGGATCATACCGTGGTGCTCAGTATTTCTAACCGGGCTAAAGCATCGTACTGTCGTGCTCGGTCATCGTACCTTTGTGCTCAGGGATCGTACTGTTGTGCTCAGGGATCGTACTGTTGTGCTCAGGGATCGTACTGTTGTGCTCAGGGATTGTCTTGTATGCTCGGGGGTCGTACTGTCGTGCTCAGGCATCGTACTGTTGTGCTCATAGATCGTACTGTCGTGCTCAGAGATCGTAGGGTCATGCTCAGGGATAGTACTGTCGTGCCCAGTAATTCTTCCGTTGTACTCAAGGGTCGTACCGTCGTGCGTGGGCATCGTAACGTCGTACCCAAGGATCATAGTCATGATCAAGGAATTTAATCTACCCATAATCTTGTGATGAAATTCCTTCCTCAATAATTAAGTCGCGAATCAAAAACTTGCTAGGATAATCATATCCTATCTCACTAGAATTATAAAGTGATTTAACACTTTTAAAGGCACATTTTAAGCTCGTGCAATCATTTTATGAATACTTTCACAGTATACTGTACCTCGATGGTTTAGGTATACATAGTATACTTAGACCTTTGCAACAGCTCAGAACTTTCTTGTGCATAAGAACAAAGCCAGACAGAGTATGGGACTAACAGTAAAGCAAAGGGATATGTTATCCACGTCATTTTGTTCTCTAATCACCATTTGTCGTGATACATGCCATGGACGTTACCTTTTAACAACATCGCAGCATGCGACAGTATTATGACGAACAGAAAGAAAAAGATTGAAACGGATTAGACTCTGGGAAAGTCTCGAAGATGTAAGACAAACGGGGGTGGTGGGAGACAATATAATGCATAATAATGTTATGCAAGAAGTTTGTTCAGAAAGTCTGTTGAAGACTTTTTTTTTTTTAGAATACGGTCGTCGACCAAACAGCCAAGGGAAGCAAGATGATGCTCTCTTAGGTATACGATGGGAGGAAAGAGCGCCGTGGATAAGGAATGCAAAATGCAAACCGTTTCCTACGACAGGAAGTATCAAAGCGTAGGAGTTTACTGTGGTTATATGAAATTTCTCTCTCTCTCTCTCTCTCATATATATATATATATATATATACATATAAATGGGCTTATCATATAATGTTAGGAGCAAATCAAGGATCCATAATCGAAGTATTCATCAGGAATAAGGAGAATAACTGGGTATATTTTGCAATGTAGACGTGCAGAAGATTGAGAAGTGACTAATGTCTTAAAGTGAAAGACGCAACATGAAGTAAGACAAACAAATTCCGCAGACTTTGTGGGGCGCACGTACGGTAGTCCTTCTTGGTTCTTGCTGCAGGATTCTGATGTAGTTTTGTCTGTTTTTGTGTATATGCTTCCATGTGTTTGTGTATTTCCTTCTCTTTCTTTTTTGTGTATTTTGATTGTTTTTCTCTGTCTGTCTCCCTCTGTATTTCACATTGTGCCTCTGTATCTCTAATATGCATGCTTATTTGTTTCTCTCTCTCCACTTCTCTCCCCTTCCTGCCTCCTCTCCACTTCTAGTGTCCTCTTCCTAATTTGCAGGCTACAATCCGCCCCTGGTGTTGCCTATATTAATCGCAATATCTCATGCATTTCACATATGATTAATAAGCCGGCTCCCAACCCTTGATTCCTCGCATGAATTCCCACTCAGCACAGATTCCAGCCATTCTCACTGCAGACAGACTTTAGTGGTTCCTACTTTACAAACACTCTTCATCACTTCACTGAACAGGAGTCTCCATCTTACACTTATGAAAAGATCTCTTCAGTGTTCCATTATGTAAAGACTTTGATTCCTCATCGAGAAGTGTCTTACCTGCCTTGTGATAACACACTTGTTAAATTTTGAAGATCTTTGTTCGTTACCCTGCATAATATTGCTGTTCTCAATGTCTCTTTGATCTTAATCTTCTCTCTCTCTCTCTCTCTCTCTCTCTCTCTCTCTCTCTATATATATATATATATATATATATATATATATATATATATATATATATGAGAGAGAGAGAATTATTTATCACTGGATCATCGTTCAAATTTAAAACTTCACTCAACTTTTAGGTTTACTTTCCAAAACACTGAGCCTTTTCATTTTGCATAGCCCTTGCCAACTCTACATATGAAAAGACCCCATGACGTACACCCTTCGTCTAGGGACCACCTCCAGTCTCTCTCCTCCAATGCCAGACACTGTTGATGGTCGTTTCCTCATTAACTTCTCATTCTTCTTCATTACCATACACTGTGTCTCTCACATCATCAAAGACTAAAGAAAATCCCATATTGACCAGAATGCGTTTTTGGTTCTCCTTCCCACGGCCCTCTGAGTACAGATTATGTAGTGTCACCTCATTATCATCTCTTCCTGTAGTTTATTGTAAGAAACATGACACCTTTTCCTCCACTTTTCGTCCATTACAGGTAACGGTGGAGTTATGACACCAGACAATACGGGAACAATTTGTTTCTGCAGTTCCCTTTGGTTTCCACCAGTTTCTAGCCTATAATACAGGTCGTGTTTTCCTGAGGTTGTTTATGAATACTGTGAAGCTGTAGGAAAGTCGGTTAATTGGCTCGTTTTTGAATGCAGGAAAGTTGGTTAATTGGCAAATTATCGAAAAGCCTGAAGTTGGCTGATTGGTTCGTTTGGGATCTGTATGAAACTGATTATCTGGTATGTTTTTTTTTAATGGTTAATGTTTAATTCGTTGCTCTTGTGTTTTTCATTTTGCAAAACTTTGCCATAATTTCTCAGCATGGAAACGCTGAATTTTTATTTCGGTTTCAGCGCACAAAAAGATTAAGGTTGTGTCGTTATATATATATATATATATATATATATATATATATATATATATATATATATATATATATATATATATATATATAAGAGTAAATGTGAATAAGAGCAAGGTTATTAGGTACAGTAGGGTTGAGGGTCAAGTCAATTGGGAGGTGAGTTTGAATGGAGAAAAACTGGAGGAAGTGAAGTGTTTTAGATATCTGGGAGTGGATCTGTCAGCGGATGGAACCATGGAAGCGGAAGTGGATCATAGGGTGGGGGAGGGGGCGAAAATTTTGGGAGCCTTGAAAAATGTGTGGAAGTCGAGAACATTATCCCGGAAAGCAAAAATGGGTATGTTTGAAGGAATAGTGGTTCCAACAATGTTGTATGGTTGCGAGGCGTGGGCTATGGATAGAGTTGTTCGCAGGAGGATGGATGTGCTGGAAGTGAGATGTTTGAGGACAATGTGTGGTGTGAGGTGGTTTGATCGAGTAAGTAACGTAAGGGTAAGAGAGATGTGTGGAAATAAAAAGAGCGTGGTTGAGAGAGCAGAAGAGGGTGTTTTGAAATGGTTTGGACACATGGAGAGAATGAGTGAGGAAAGATTGACCAAGAGGATATATGTGTCGGAGGTGGAGGGAACGAGGAGAAGAGGGAGACCGAATTGGAGGTGGAAAGATGGAGTGAAAAGGATTTTGTGTGATCGGGGCCTGAACATGCAGGAGGGTGAAAGGAGGGCAAGGAATAGAGTGAATTGGAGCGATGTGGTATACAGGGGTTGACGTGCTGTCAGTGGATTGAATCAGGGCATGTGAAGCGTCCGGGGTAAACCATGGAAAGCTGTGTAGGTATGTATATTTGCGTGTGTGGACGTATGTATGTACATGTGTATGGGGGGGGTTGGGCCATTTCTTTCGTCTGTTTCCTTGCGCTACCTCGCAAACGCGGGAGACAGCGACGAGGTATAAAAAAAAAAAAAAAAAAAAAAAAAAAAAAATATATATATATATATATATATATTTTGTGTCCTATTTTCAATATTTTATACAACTGATTTTTTAGAGTATAGTAATGTAACACAACTTTCCACAGATACTGCATGTATGAAAAAAAAAGATCATTTGTAAAAGGGTATAGCATGAGAGTTTGAAATAATTTGGTGAATTGTATATAACAGGAAAATAAGATGTCATGTATGGAAATGGGTGACTTGAGTGAACAGGATAGAGTGTGAGATGCAGGTTAAGACGATAAACAGTGACTTAAGAGTGACTGGAAGGAGGTTTAAGATGATACAATTAGAGAGGCTTAAGGATAAGAGCAGGGAGACCTAAAATGACGAGCAGGGTGATGTAACCTGAGTCGAGTTCCATTATCCACTTTCCAACCGAATCGGACACAAAACCCAAGTTCTGGTTTTCAAAATGAACACTTCCCTTACCGTCACAACGACGCCATATGTCCCTACACCGTTGTTGGGAGGACAACGTTAACTAGATGTTAACCACTGGAATCGCACAAGGCTTACCACTTTTGGAAAGCCCCAGAATCGCCCCGTGTATTGTTGCAACGCGTCTTTCTTAGAAGTTGGTCCTTATCATGAAGTTGTATCTAAGGAGAGTGTAAATAGAGAGGAGCAAAGGGGACACTCGGTCACAGATGTTTTGGCTGCAGAAGCTCGATAAGTCGTTCAGAAGGATGATCGGAGTGGCTTCTTCCTGGAGGCTCGTTCGTATATCAATTCAGGTCTGGAATCAAGGGATGAGCACAACACATACGCCACCACATTGTTAGCTTCCTTACCTTACCTTCCCTGATTTTCTTAACCTTAGCTTCCTTACCTTACCTTCCCCGATTTTCTTAACCCCACACTCCCCCATCTCCTTCACTATCAAACAAAGTATTACGAAGTATTATATATGATATTCTGTCATACCCTCTCTAATCTTTGTCTCTTTGACCAGCTTACTTTATACCCACCACCTTTTCATTCCCTTCCATTCTTTTTTCCCCCTCTTCCTCCTCTCCCTTTTCCATCTTTCCCTCGAGCTCACAGCACCTAATTCGACCACAGAGGAGAACAACCTCCCCAGCCCGTTGACATACTGACATCACACGGGGCCGTACTCATAACCAACAAATTTGTCCCGAGTTAAGTTGAGGCGCAGCAGAGTTGGTGGGTGGGGGTTTCACCGCTCGCTAATTCATTATAACTTCGGGAGAGATTTGTTTCCATTTGACACGATTCGTAACAACTTCAATGATCTGCTGAACTTAGCTTAAACTTAATGGTATTACCACGTTTGAGTTAGAGGGGAGATGATACAAGCCTAATCCCCCCCTCCCCCACTTTGTTTTGTTTGTTATATGCTCTTACTCTTTGACTTTGAGGTAAAGTTACATGTAATCTGATGAATTAGTCCACAAGTGCTGAAACTTTTTTTTTTAAACAAATGATGACGTCACGTAGTGCTGGCGAGGGCAAATGTACACATCACATATTTAATGTGTATCTCCAGTTCAGTACATTATACATGAGGGTTAATCTGGATGTTGAACACATCACAGTCTCTCTCCCTCAGAATCTCGTAAGTGTGTGTGTGCATACGTCTTCTCCCTCTTTAAAAGGGTAAAAATATCAGATGTCTATGAAAAAGAAACAGATTATGTCTTGCAGGGAAGGACCATGTAAGTCCTTAGAGAGATCTAACCCTCCATATTTTTTTCTTGTTTGATCGAGAGAACCAAACACATTTTCAGAGGGTAGAACCGACCCACCTCGACCACATCTGCAGGGAGGCACAGACGCTATAAAACGTCTCCTCCAGGAAGTCTGAGGGGTCCGTTGCCCCAACTTCTCAGCTAGGGTACTGTCGGAAAGTTGATGCATTTCTTGATGTCGTCTGAACTTCATTTGCAAGTATTCAGTATTTCTAAAGGAACATTTTATACGAAAGGGTCTGGAGAACTTTAGTTTTTGCCTAATGTGCTTTCATTTAGATCACTAGAGAGAGAAGAATTTCACGTTTAACCATGGTGGTTATATCACCAAGTTTTTTTTTAAATATTGACTTTCGTTTTAGGTTTCTGATTAGAGTAATTCTTTATTTTCATCGAAACCCGATTTTATAATCTAGGGGTCGGGGTTTCTCTCTCTCTCTCTCTCTCTCTCTCGTACGAAGAAAAAAAAATGGTTTCTCCCCACCTACAGATGTGAAGCCTCTATTTGCCTCCAAGAGATATGTAGGCTGTATTACTCACTCCAAGGGATGAGTAAGCTCTCTTTTTCTTCTCACTCCAAGAGATGTTGAGGCTCTTGTTTACCCCTTCAAGAGATGTGGAGGTTAGTTTATTTTTTCATTATTCCTTCGAGATGTGTAAGCTCAGTTTTTCTCTGCTGTGGAGGGTTTTTTTTTTTTCCTTCCAAGCGAGAAGTTTGTTCACTACGTCAAGAGGTACAGCAGCTTGGTTCTCCTGTTAGAGAATCGCGAATTCGTTCCTTCCCTCTGCGATATACGTTGGTACACCTTCCCCCAGAAATGTTGTGGGTCAGTTGCCCGTTGCAGGAGATACGGAGGATCACTTCTTCTTTATAGGAAATGTGGCGGGTTGGATCTTTCGTCAAAGACACGTGAACAGTACCAAAGCTCCAAGTCGTTCCATTTCATGTGGTGTTCAGAAGCTGAAATCTTTCCCTTTATGAAATTCTGAGCCTCGAGTCACCTTGACGTATGTTTTGGCCGCCCTGTTCTCCTCCTACAAAGTAGTTTGAGACCACCCTCCTCCCCCGCTCTCCCATTCAAGACAATTTGATAACCGTTCACCCCTTTTCAAGAAATTTGATGGTTTCGTTCTATCCTCCAAGAATTTTAGGAATTCTGTTCTTCTCTCCCATGATTTTAGGAGAGACTGTTTTTTCGTTCAACTATTTTAGATATTTGGAAGAGAAGACGGAGACCAATGCTCCCCTCTGTTGCATGTGGAGGGGTGGGTCTCCCTCCCAGAAAAATAGATGCAGGGGTTTGTTACATACGCTACAATCAAGACTCGCATACTCCACTGAACACGTATTGAAATAATGAAATGGTTCGAGGCAACTTATGTGAACCTTGAATAATTAAAAATTCCTCTCCAGCGAGATGGGAGAGAATATTATTTCCGGTCGTTCTTGCGAATATGTAATGCAGTGAAGTCTTGTACGTAAACGAGAATATCATAGAATTTCGAAGAGGTGTCTCCACTCTGCTTTATCACAGCCAATCTAATTCTGTGAGCTGTAATTAAAAGACATATACGTCAGATGGGTATGTCTTTTTAGGTGGACATTTTTCACCTGGATGAACATCATTGTATTCTAGTTACCGAGGGATATTGTAGCGTGTCCCCTGAGTAATCAGTAATGACATTCTTGAGAATGGACGTAAGTTTGGCCAGAACGGACGAAGCCTCAGAAAACGCCTAACTCGGTAGATGAGGTATTCACCTGCCGGGAAAATGTCACGCCACAGAATACTCCGTTTCAGCTGAAAACTTGTGTGTCCGAGGCGGTGTGGCTGTGGTGGGAATCAATACCCCTTTCGTACTCCCTCCCTGCCTGACTGTCCCCTCCCTTACCCCCTGAGGAAAACTTTTCAGCCTCGAGCCATTTCGAAAATAACTAAAACTTTGTGGCTGATAAGAGAAAGAGGAAATGTTTAGTATTGCCACCAGAGGACGAGCAGCCAATGGGCTGGAAAACCTCTTTATACAGCCGGCATATAAAGCAAGTTCCTCTCCTTCCGGAACAACAATAACAATAACTGTGGACTGGAACTCTACATAAAATCCTGTGGATGCAGGATTATAGTGTAGGAATTCCTACCCCTATTTTTAGGAATTCCTCACCTTTTTTTTTTTCTCCTCCCCCTCCTGCTCCCCGTATTTTGGGTGGAAGGGTTGAGTAAGTGTTTAATTTTTCACCTCCGGTTCGTGAAGGGGAGGGTGGTTGTATCTGCCTGTGTGTGTCTGTCTGTCTGTGTGAATATGTGTATGAGGTAGTGGGACCAGAGTTATTCATATGTATTACCGTATGCATAGGCATGATGCACGTAGAATTATATATATATATATATATATATATATATATATATATATATATATATATATATATATATATATATCCCTGGAGATAAGGGATAAATAATACTTCCCACGTATTCCCTGCGTGTCGCAGAAGGCGATTGAAAAAGGGTAGGAGCGGGGGGGCTGGAAATCCTTCCCTTCACTTTTTTTCCAAAAGAAGGAACACAGGAGTGCGTCAAATGAGTTTTCCCTCCAAGGCTCAGTCATCTGTTCTGGAATGCTACCCCGCTAACGCGGGAAATGGCAAATATGTAAAAAAATAGAAAAAATATATTTACATTGTGTGTGTATGCTTCAACTTCCATCTGGTCGAGGTAGACTGCCTCTCTGCCCATGATTCGAATCCAACCCGTGGTGTATATACATTTGTTTGCCCATATATATATATATATATATATATATATATATATATATATATATATATATATATTTTTTTTTTTTTTTTTTTCCACGGTGTTTTCTCAACTCGCGTTTGTATTCCAACCCCCCTTCAAAAGGATACCTTACCATACCCTACCATACTGCACTCGTATCCTCTTCGCTATTCCTCTATATTTTTACCCTACCGTAACCACTACTTTTACTGCTGCCTTTGCATACGCCTCAAAATCAGCCGTTACTCTTCTCTCTCCATCCACACCATGAAAATCTCACACCGACCTCCTCTACACTGACAGTCTGGTGTTCTTCATCCTTGATTTATATGTTTTTTTCGCATTGAAAATCCCACTCTTGGCGACCCCACACTTGGCGACCCCACGCGCCAGATGTCGTTAGTGTTCGATTACCACAAAGTGACAGGTTGTGTAAGACTCGTAAAGCGCCTAACAACTGGAATTCCTGGGTTGTTGGCGTCGATGCGAGGGGAACGAGAGGAGATCAAACGAGCAAATTACCCTTGCTGATGAGTGAATCGCGGACAGGAAGTAAAGGGTCAGCGTTCAACTGTGCAAAACCATACTCCACATCGACTGATAAATTCGGGGATATGTATATATGCCAATAACGAAGATTAGATTTTTCCCCTATATATATATATATATATATATATATATATATATAGAGAGAGAGAGAGAGAGAGAGATTCTGTACTTGACCGCCGATTCCAGAGTTAGTGACGTAGCGCCAGGAACAAACGATAAAAGGCCGCATCTACTCGCATCCATTCTCTACCTGTCACGTGTAATGCACCGAACCACAGCTTCCTATTCACAGGCTCCTCAAACTTTTCCATAATTTACCCCGGACGCTTCACATGCCCTGGTTCACTCCAAACAAGGAAACCTTTGGACTCCGTGTCCAGAACAAGAGGCGATTGGACTCGGTGTATACCGCATCGTTCTAATTCACTCTATCCCGTGCCCGCCTTTCACCTTCCTGCGTGTTCAGGCTCTGATTGCTCAAACTCGCTATCACTCCATCCCTCAATTTCCGATTTTGCACTATACCAAACCCGGTCACCAAATTCTGCACTTTTTCGCTCGAATCCGCCACCAGTGCTGTATCATCATCAGACAACGAATGACTCTTCCCAGGCCTTCTCATTCCCCCACAGACTCCGTACTCGCCCCTCTTTCCAAGACTCTCGCATTTACCTCCTTCATTACATCATCCATAAACAAACCACCAGGGTGACATCACACACCCCTGCCGCAGACTGACCTCCACTTTGAACCATTCACTACCCTACTCGTACACATGCCTGACATTCCTGATAAAACCTTTTCATTGCTTCTAGCGGCATTCCTCCCACACCGTATATTCGTAAGACCTACTACCACAAGTAATTTCTATAACACCTATCATATGATTTCTCTAGATCTAATGTCGCATACAAAATTCATCTGTTTTCTTTCTCTCGTATTCTTTAAAGCAAGCATCTGATCCACACGTCCTCGAGCACTTCTGAAGCCACACTGCTCCTCCTCCATCCTGATGCTCTGCATGCCTTCACCCTCTCGATCAGTACCCTTCCATACAACTCATCAGTTGCACTAAACAAACTTATACCTCAGTAGTTTTAGCACTCACCTTTATTCCCCTTGCATTTATGCATTGTCACTATACATGCATTCCGCCAATCCTCAGGCACCTCACCCTTATATATATATATATATATATATATATATATATATATATATATATATATATATATTTTTTTTTTTTTTTTGCAGGGAAAAAATGCAATTGAGTGGGAGATGTATAAAAGAAAGAGACAGGAGGTCAAGAGAAAGGTGCAAGAGGTGAAAAAAAGGGCAAATGAGAGTTGGGGTGAGAGAGTATCATTAAATTTTAGGGAGAATAAAAAGATGTTCTGGAAGGAGGTAAATAAAGTGCGTAAGACAAGGGAGCAAATGGGAACTTCAGTGAAGGGCGCAAATGGGGAGGTGATAACAAGTAGTGGTGATGTGAGAAGGAGATGGAGTGAGTATTTTGAAGGTTTGTTGAATGTGTTTGATGATAGAGTGGCAGATATAGGATGTTTTGGTCGAGGTGGTGTGCAAAGTGAGAGGGTTAGGGAAAATGATTTGGTAAGCTTTGCGGAAGATGAAAGCCGGCAAGGCAGCAGGTTTGGATGGTATTGCAGTGGAATTTATTAAAAAAGGGGGTGACTGTATTGTTGACTGGTTGGTAAGGTTATTTAATGTATGTATGACTCATGGTGAGGTGCCTGAGGATTGGCGGAATGCGTGCATAGTGCCATTGTACAAAGGCAAAGGGGATAAGAGTGAGTGCTCAAATTACAGAGGTATAAGTTTGTTGAGTATTCCTGGTAAATTATATGGGAGGGTATTGATTGAGAGGGTGAAGGCATGTACAGAGCATCAGATTGGGGAAGAGCAGTGTGGTTTCAGAAGTGGTAGAGGATGTGTGGATCAGGTGTTTGCTTTGAAGAATGTATGTGAGAAATACTTAGAAAAGCAAATGGATTTGTATGTAGCATTTATGGATCTGGAGAAGGCATATGATAGAGTTGATAGAGATGCTCTGTGGAAGGTATTAAGAATATATGGTGTGGGAGGAAAGTTGTTAGAAGCAGTGAAAAGTTTTTATCGAGGATGTAAGGCATGTGTACGTGTAGGAAGAGAGGAAAGTGATTGGTTGTCAGTGAATGTAGGTTTGCGGCAGGGGTGTGTGATGTCTCCATGGTTGTTTAATTTGTTTATGGATGGGGTTGTTAGGGAGGTAAATGCAAGAGTTTTGGAAAGAGGGGCAAGTATGAAGTCTGTTGGGGATGAGAGAGCTTGGGAAGTGAGTCAGTTGTTGTTCGCTGATGATACAGCGCTGGTGGCTGATTCATGTGAGAAACTGCAGAAGCTGGTGACTGAGTTTGGTAAAGTTTGTGGAAGAAGAAAGTTAAGAGTAAATGTGAATAAGAGCAAGGTTATTAGGTACAGTAGGGTTGAGGGTCAAGTCAATTGGGAGGTGAGTTTGAATGGAGAAAAACTGGAGGAAGTGAAGTGTTTTAGGTATCTGGGAGTGGATCTGGCAGCGGATGGAACCATGGAAGCGGAAGTGGATCATAGGGGTGGGGGAGGGGGCGAAAATTCTGGGGGCATTGAAGAATGTGTGGAAGTCGAGAACATTATCTCGGAAAGCAAAAATGGGTGTTTGAAGGAATAGTGGTTCCAACAATGTTGTATGGTTGCGAGGCGTGGGCTATGGATAGAGTTGTGCGCAGGAGGATGGATGTGCTGGAAATGAGATGTTTGAGGACAATGTGTGGTGTGAGGTGGTTTGATCGAGTGAGTAACGTAAGGGTAAGAGAGATGTGTGGAAATAAAAAGAGCGTGGTTGAGAGAGCAGAAGAGGGTGTTTTGAAGTGGTTTGGGCACATGGAGAGAATGAGTGAGGAAAGATTGACCAAGAGGATATATGTGTCGGAGGTGGAGGGAACGAGGTGAAGAGGAGACCAAATTGGAGGTGGAAAGATGGAGTGAAAAAGATTTTGTGTGATCGGGGCCTGAACATGCAGGAGGGTGAAAGGAGGGCAAGGAATAGAGTGAATTGGAGCGATGTGGTATACCGGGGTTGACGTGCTGTCAGTGGATTGAATCAAGGCATGTGAAGCGTCTGGGGTAAACCATGGAAAGCTGTGTAGGTATGTATATTTGCGTGTGTGGACGTATGTATATACATGTGGATGGGGGGGGGGTGGGCCATTTCTTTCGTCTGTTTCCTTGCGCTACCTCTGAACCAAAAAACAGCCCCGGAGAAAAGCAAAAGCTTGCCCATGCATTACACGTCAGCAAAATCTACTAGCGACAATCGACACCCCGACCAAGGCTTTAATTCCACCAAACCAGGCGCGCGCACGTCGAAACTACACTCCCCAGGCATGTTCGAGTGACGATTTCTCGTCCTCATTCTGCATACCGCCCATCCCTGCAATACAAACACGGATTCAACTTATAACAAGACTGATCATTCATAGAAAGTAATTCCATGCTTGACACCTTATACAAACGCACATCACCACACCTTTTGACCTGTCGTCCCGTCCGGTGAATTTTGCTTTCCCGTGCGTTGTAGGAGCTCCGCGGAAGGGGTTTCCGGGGCAGGAAGGTGAAGCGTTTGCAGCAGGATCAGATCTTGTCACCAAAGGAATTCATCGACGATTCCCGTTGTATCAAAACCTTGATTGTTGATAATGCAGGATGATCACAATCGTTATTCGACCTCTGTGACAATTTTCAATAAATCTTAACTTTGATTTAGTGACTGGAACATAACCGAAACGTTGCCGAAAAGACGATTGTTTTAGTCGGTCCGAAACGGTGTCTGTTACTAACGAAACTGCTTCAATTTTTTTACCTGACTGATCGAGTTTCCGAGGCGACACAGGTGGTTGTAGCACGCCCAGGGTTGGTCTCCAAGTGTTTGCTTGGCTTTAAGTAATTCTCTGGTCGGTGGTGAGGGGAAGTGGTCGCTGACTACCTCGCCAGCTACTGTGATTTATGTCCCATTACTGTATCCGGAGTCCATTTTTACTGGCTTAATAAATCTCCCAGGAAGAAGAAAAGATGAACCATGCTTGAGGCTCTCTGGAATGGTCTTTCCGTACAGCGGAATGTTCTTCAAACACACACACATATATATTTTTTTTTTTTTGTCGCTGTCTCCCGCGTTTGCGAGGTAGCGCAAGGAAACAGACGAAAGAAATGGCCCAACCCACCCCCATACACATGCCTTGATTCAATCCACTGACAGCACGTCAACCCCGGTATACCACATCGCTCCAATTCACTCTATTCTTTGCCCTCCTTTCACCTTCCTGCATGTTCAGGCCCCGATCACACAAAATCTTTTTCACTCCATCTTTCCACCTCCAATTTGGTCTCCCTCTTCTCCTCGTTCCCTCCACCTCCGACACATATATCCTCTTGGTCAATCTTTTCTCACTCATTCTCTCCATGTGACCAAACCATTTCAAAACACCCTCTTCTGCTCTCTCAACCACGCTCTTTTTATTTCCACACATCTCTCTTACCCTTACGTTACTTACTCGATCAAACCACCTCACACCACACATTGTCCTCAAACATCTCATTTCCAGCACATCCATCCTCCTGCGCACAACTCTATCCATAGCCCACGCCTCGCAACCATACAACATTGCTGGAACCACTATTCCTTCAAACATACCCATTTTTGCTTTCCGAGATAATGTTCTCGACTTCCACACATTCTTCAAGGCTCCCAGAATTTTCGCCCCCTCCCCCACCCTATGATCCACTTCCGCTTCCATGGTTCCATCCGCTGCCAGATCCACTCCCAGATATCTAAAACACTTCACTTCCTCCATTTTTTCTCCATTCAAACTCGCCTCCCAATTGAATTGACCCTCAACCCTACTGTACCTAATAACCTTGCCCTTATTCACATTTACTCTTAACTTTCTTCTTTCACACACTTTACCAAACTCAGTCACCAGCTTCTGCAGTTTCTCACATGAATCAGCCACCAGCGCTGTATCATCAGCGAACAACAACTGACTCGCTTCCCAAGCTCTCTCATCCCCAACAGACTTCATACTTGCCCCTCTTTCCAAAACTCTTGCATTCACCTCCCTAACAACCCCATCCATAAACAAATTAAACAACCATGGAGACATCACACACCCCTGCCGCAAACCTACATTCACTGACAACCAATCACTTTCCTCTCTTCCTACACGTACACATGCCTTACATCCTCGATAAAAACTTTTCACTGCTTCTAACAACTTGCCTCCCACACCACATATTAATACCTTCCACAGAGCATCTCTATCAACTCTATCATATGCCTTCTCCAGATCCATAAATGCTACATACAAATCCATTTGCTTTTCTAAGTATTTCTCGCATACATTCTTCAAAGCAAACACCTGATCCACACATCCTCTACCACTTCTGAAACCACACTGCTCTTCCCCAATCTGATGCTCTGTACATGCCTTCACCCTCTCAATCAATACCCTCCCATATAATTTGCCAGGAATACTCAACAAACTTATACCTCTGTAATTTGAGCACTCGCTCTTATCCCCTTTGCCTTTGTACAATGGCACTATGCACGCATTCCGCCAATCCTCAGGCACCTCACCATGAGTTATACATACATTAAATAACCTTACCAACCAGTCAACAATACATCACCCCCTTTTTTAATAAATTCCACTGCAATACCATCCAAACCTGCTGCCTTGCCGGCTTTCATCTTCCGCAAAGCTTTTACTACCTCTTCTCTGTTTACCAACATATATATATATATATATATATATATATATATATATATGTATATATATGTAATGTGTGTGTACGTAATTGATTTTACAATACTAAAGCCCCTTTCGTCGGTCTCTAGTTTTATAGCTGTATGTCAATCACATACAGGGAAATGAACTCCTTTGGAGCGAAAAGTTCCTCAACGAACCTATATTTCTTTTCGTTACTTGACCACGACAGCACCTCAACGATGGTGACTTTTGGCTCGCGGTGTAATTACAGGCAAGCGACGTTCGGTTATCATTGTATTACCCCAGTACGCCTTCTACAGGAGCTCCTGCAGCAGCTTCAAGGTCAGTAAGGGAGACAGGATGGACCCCTTCCACGCGAGTTCTTTGATGAGACTATACTACTTTTCGTCCAGTGACGATGATAAGACCTCGCTAAAGGTGACTCTTTAAGTACAGGTAGAAAACTGCGTTTTTCTGCATTCTAGACCTATAAGTAATTGTTTTTGAAGAAAATACAAAGCCAAAGATATCAGGATGATACTGTCTCGACTCGTAATGTCATCAAACGTCAAACACGCCTTATACTGAAGTGTGTCCTCGAGGAATGTATATGTTTGATTATCGTTCTTCTGCCACATCCAGGCGATCAATATCTAGCATCAGCGGGGATCTATTATGCAGGGGTAATCGGGTGACATTTTTCCAGTGGAAGCGACGCAACACGACGCGCATTCATTATATCACCATCTGGAACTTTCGCCTTGTTTGAAGTTTTATACTAAGATTCCGTTTCTGTGTGTGTGTGTGTGTGTGTGTGTGTAAGCATTCTGAAGGGTTCTTGCAGTATCATCGATTAAAGATTTAAATTGGATCAAAAAAAAATCGGTTTGAGTCAGCAGGAGATTGCGACAGCAGCAGCTGCCCTTACTTTAGCTCCTCCTCCTGTACAGAACACCGACTTTTAGTATTACTAATTCTACACGGCCGTTGTCATCCACGTTTAATTAAATCTTCGCGTGACGTTATGCGACCGTTTGTTGTCGAAAGATATATCAGAACTTTGGAGGTTCTGCAGAGTTGGGCCTGAAGCAAGCGTCTTTGAACCGCTTCCCCCTTTCTCCTGATGTGACTAATGACTCGCCTCTCACCCAGAACCGTAGAGCTAAACTGATAATGCTACATTATGAAAACCTCGTTCCTCGAGCGGGCATGATAAATGACCCCTCATAATTACAATTAGTTGGCCGACCCATGAGAATCACGAATATTAGCTGCATAATAACTTTGGAACGTTTTTTTTTTTTTTTCTCTCCCCGGAGTGAATTTTAGTTTCCCTGGGAGTGGGTGACCTGTCTTCTCCAACCTTCGTTCTAGAGATTAAACGCGAGATTAACAGTGTTGGACAGCAGGTCGTCTGGACGCTGTGATGGATGAGAGTCGACAGTCTTAACTCCGTCGAGTTGTATGCGACCATGACGGAGGGGGAGGGAGATGTGTGGAATGCCTTCGCGTGACTAGGTGTCGCCCACCTACTCCTCGTCCAGCGAATGGCACGACGACAGAGCCAATCAAAATCGAGCGGGGAATACTACCACTACAACGACATCTGTATGCGTGTAGTAATTCCCTTTCCTACCCCTGTTCCATGCGAACAGTACTACGGGATAGTCGTGGATGAGGTACAGAAGTAAAATTTTTGTGTAGGTCTTACTTTTCTCTGATTATCCATATACATTTTTCCTCGGGTTATCTCTTCGGAACGCATGATCTTTGGTTTTATTTTTTAGAGTATATCCCTTATTCAGTTGTGCACGACGGGAAGACCCTTTGGTAAAATGACATGGGCCTTTAACCAAAACCTTAAGGGTCAAGTCGTAGGCTACGTTATCATACCCTAAGGTCGGACCGTCGTGT
Source organism: Panulirus ornatus (assembly GCF_036320965.1). NCBI lineage: Eukaryota > Metazoa > Arthropoda > Malacostraca > Decapoda > Palinuridae > Panulirus > Panulirus ornatus. The sequence continues at coordinate 2,318,888 of NC_092251.1, read as the reverse complement.
TAGTGAAGCGTCGTCGTAATGAAGCGTCGTAACCTCCTGCTTAATGTAAGAAGTTAAGAGAACCAAATATTGTAACTACCGTCATGTGCAGTTCCATTACGACTCGCAACGACCGTATTTCCACTTCTGGCATTTGAGAGCTTTACCCTTCAGAGTTAAGCTGCTTTACTCGATATAATACGAACAATGATGGTAATGCTACTGATTGGTCTGATCATCTACCATACTACGACAGTAAGCTGGAAACAAGGCTAGTTTACCTCCTGTAATGGTATTGGTTGGTTGGTTATTTGAGATTTATGACTATCGGGTGGTTGACAGGGTTGTTAAGGCTGTCAAGCGTCAAATTATAAACACCGATCGAAAATTCTTGAACGCCATCCTCAGGTGTTCAAGGTGATCCTAAGAACAACCTCCACGCTTCTACAACATGTACGGCCTTGCTTACCGTTGTAGAATTCCATTGTTGCCGTCCTTTGTAAGCTATTTACCTCGCTTTGTGGACGTCAGTAGTCAAAAAAAACTGTACGCATGAGCTTCACACAAGATGATTACATGGGTATTTTGGTTTCTGGTTTCATATGTGTACCTCGGGATGAATGTGTCACACATTAGAGTCACGGTTTCAATCCAACTTGATGTATGTAGGCTTGTTGTCTGGGCTGTATGTATTTACCTTTTTCTGTTCCATTCTTGCTTCCTTCTAGTAGAATAAAGTAAGAAATAGATAAACTCAGAACAGACAACCTAGACGTACCCGAACGGACCCTCTCTTATCGGTCTTTCCTATAAATTTGTGTCTTTTAATGTTATCTATCCGACCACTCCCTGACTCAGTAACGTATGACGTCAACATCAAAGGAGAGGGATTAAGTTGTTATATCCATAATCCATGCTTTGTACACTGAAGTAGGTTGCCTGAGGCTAAGATTTGTATGCTGATGAGTTTCTGGTAGAAATGTAGCGAAAACGGATAACGTGGAACGTGTAATATCCGTAGAGTTTCTCGTGAAGTGGTAGTACCGGCTTTATGATGTTGAGAATGAAAGGTCAAGGCTACACACACACACACACACACACACACACACACACTTTTTCAAATACTATTTCATAAATTTTAACAAATTTGTAACACCAGGTAATCTGCCGAACCTAAGATAACTTGTAACTTCAACACCAGTGCTACAATACACCAGTTCTGCAAGCACCACTTTAACAGCACTTATCCACCAGCTCTCCAGTCACTATTGAACTCACTTTCAAACTTCTCAAGGATGACTCCAGCGTGTCACCAATACTTTTCCAACATTTTTGCAAGAACTGAAACCATCACCATCACTTTACACATACTCCCACAAACGCCTCGACACAGAGATCCCAACTGTTCTAACACACATTCGCAAACGCATCGCCATCTCTCCAACGTTTCTCCTTTCTTTCTCTGGTTCTCTTACAATAACCCCCAAAACGTCTCCAAAGGATCTCCAACGCTATCAAGACACTACCTCCGGTATTACCCCAACAATACTCCACTTTTTAAGCATTCATCCAGTACATATTCAACATGCGAAAACTCCTTCAACATTCAACCGACACTTCTACAGCACTGCACATTTCACACAATTCTGTAAGCAGTTTAGGAATGCGTTTTAGTCCCTCTATAATTTGTTGTCAGTTCCAGAGACAGAATTGTTTACCAGGCTTCGGCGTATAGCCAAGGCATTCATGTCTGAGTCACTGTTATGACTCCTGTACATCACGAATTCAACAGTTTCCGTAACGTTCCGTCATCAGTCCTGTGGGAGTTCACCATTTGAAAATGACGGCTGCATGAAGTTAACATGTTTACGGTAGACTGACTGGTCTCGGTGTATTGCAGCTTTGTGTGTGTGTGTGTGTGTGTGTGTGTGTGTGTGTGTGTGTGTCTGTAGGTTGTAGATTCGAGAGTTAAAGAAAGGAAGTAAAGAGTAGATAGTGCTAGGCGCTGATGGAGCGAGTGAAGCTAGCAGTGACGTATTCATAGTTTTATACTCCTGCTCTACTATGCTTTTGAAGGTAAAGGTCAGAGGTCAGGAATGGTACAGCGCGCGTCATATTGCAAGGACTGACCATTGCCTCTCGTTAGCGAGTGCATCGCCTGAGTGCATTCTGCCTCTAAACATTTGTATACAAGGTTCCGGATGCCTCCTAGCCCCCCCCCCCCATCACAGCTCGACCCTGCCTCACTATGCCTTACACGTAGGTTTGACGATGAGTCAATGATCCTTGTTCCTCATAGTTCGGACTCCGATCAAGCTGCCGTGTTTTTTTCTTGCACACACTATGTTGAAGACCATCACCAATAGGTCTATTTGAGCACCACATTTCCTGCAGGTCTGCAATACGTCCTAAATCACTTATCCAATTATAGAATTACAGTAGCCACTGCTAACAATCAATCCCTCTTGTAACCATCATTATCTCCGTTATCAACACACATTTTCTATGCCTCACTATCACCAGCGTCCTCATCAGTATCCCCATAGCCCTGCTTTCATGAAGGATTTCACCAGCACTTAACCCTTATTATCCTCACCATCACTTGTGACAGTCTCACCACACTAGGGGATCACCACCAGCACTTAACTCTTATTATCCTCACCATCACTAGTGACAATCTCACCACACTAGGGGATCACAAACACCACCACCACTGTAGGGAAGCCCCCAACACAGTAACTTCCACACGAGGTGTTGGGGATGAAGACTAATGGTGGCAGAAATTTTTCATCAGCGAAGAAATAAAGACCATATATTACTCTGGTCCTCCCGAGCCTATAGGGGGGAGAGGAGACGTATTTCTCTGTCAACCAGTGTGCTTTGGGAGGGAATAAATCATTCTATCTAGTGACCACTGGGAGGAGTACACAATTCTTTTTTCCTCTGAGAATACGAGTCGATCTCGTAGTACTTTACCAATATACAAATTTTCTTTTTCTTTCCCTTGACCAACCTCATTATCAATGTCTATTTTCCCCTCCCTCTCCTTCTTTTGCCGCCTTCTCTTTCTCCTCCACCTCCCTTTCATCGTATCCCTGTTTCCCATTCTCCGTTCCTCCTCCTCCTCCTGCTTCTATTCACCCGCATTTCTCAGCCTTCCTTCCCCGCGGTACAAAGCGGCGGGCCCAGCAGTGTGGCCAGGAACCACCTCGTCTCGGGACTTACTCCTGCCTCCTGCAAGTCTCCCACATCAGTAGTCAGCCTCCGTATTTGCCTCTAATGTGGTAGAAAAGGAACAAGACTTCCCTTTTCCACTGATTTTTGCTGGCACTTCGTATTCCGCTATGAAATAGAATACCTAATGAGTCTAATTCATTTTGCTTGTCATGGCAGACTCTCTCTCTCTCTCTCTCTCTCTCTCTCTCTCTCTCTCTCTCTCTCTCTCTCTCTCACGTCTGGTTCTTCTACTCTCACAGTCTCTCCTGGAGTAAAGAGTATATCATCCACCGTGGCGAGACACTATGCAAATGTTAGTGAGTACAAATAAGTTCTTTTTTCCTACGATCCGTCTATGAATTAAGTTGTATGAATACGCATTTATTTTCAAGACCTTCCGGTGCTTCCCACCTTAGGGAGTCATCATGTTGGGCACGCGACTACAGAATATTGTAATATATCACGTGAGACTAAACCTGGCGAGGCATATCCTTTGTAAAATCATCTTGGTATTTCCCGTTTTCTCTCGTTTGGACTTCATTAAACCTAAGGTTTTAACCAAGTTCCAGCCAGGGTGTCTGTACCAAGGTAAAACTTCCTCTCCTGTTCCTTCACAACTTGTGCCCCGGTAGCCAACACCTGGTGTTCAGAGTGGAAATCTCTTTAGACAAAGCTTGGCTCTCAGGTGTAGCTTGAGGGGTTGAAGTCAGAGAAGGTGAAAGGCGTAGCAAGCACGGTTGAAGAAGCAGTTCTTAAGTAAATGCTTTTGTTTCTGCAGTCTGCGCTGTGTGAGGCAGTCTTGTCCTAAATATGTAATCAACACGTACACACTGTGTGGTCCTGTTTGTTGTTCTCTTATAGCACTGTTGATAAGCATATTATTCATCCAACTCTGACATGCCATATGAGATATCATTATCATCTCTTCATAAACCCAAATGACAGAGAACTTATCTCGTCTGAGGAATTTGCCTTCACCGTCTATAGAGGTGAAATTCCAAGTGGGTTCCACTATGTGTTTTGCTTCCTTAACTTGAGGCTCAGAGTGGCTCGCCTGCATTATGGCCTGACTTACAACTCGCCTTATCATATTTACTGCTCTTAAGTGACACCACCCCAGAATATCCTCGCGAGGGCCCGGGTGGTCGGGTTCTTACGTGGGCAGCTGTCACCGCTCCCTGCACCCACCCTCCTTACATGTTAATCATTCACATGACATCAACAGAGGTTCCGAATATAGACCCACACTTGATGCCGAACGGCGATTGTTGTATATGGCCTAGTACGACTGTCGTTGATTCATCCTTTCCTCCGTAGACAGCATCCCTACCTTACAATCAAGGGCTTAGATGTTACTTGTGATGGCTACGATGCACTCCAGGTATCATAAACACTCGGGTCAGAGACTCTCGTTGCCCATGTTGGCCTTAGGGCGTAAGATACACTCCAAGTACACTCGCGATGACCACCATCACACTCTGGACCTCACGAAATACTCGGTGTGGAGACCTGGGGGGAAATACCCTGACCTGAACTAACCTTCAACCCGGACTGTTCATGTTTACGTTTCCCAGATCATTTCTCTCGTAGCACAAAAGATCTTAAAAGAACGTCAACCTTGGTGTGGCATTTGCGTCAGTTTGCTTTGATGTGTGCTCGTTCTCTTATAATGGAGATATTTGGTGATTGCTGTGACTACAATCGTCTGCATTGTTCAGATATTCTTCACTTCTTTTACCTTCATCTTCCAGCACCTGCGAGAGAGAAGCTTAATCAGTTTGCCAGCAGGGGGTGTTCGGTGCATATCAGTGGTAGTGTCTAGGGATGGTCAATTTTTCTTTCCTAGTCTACTTCTCTGTAGTTTAAGATGCTACTTTCTTGTATTATCCTTTGTATATACCAGTTTGTACATATACAGTCGCGTATACGGATCATAACCGAGACCAGACTCTTCATAGAAAAGGGCAAAATTGAGGATGACGAGGAATGTTCCAAAAGACAGTGAGAAAGTGTCAAGACAAGAGGTTGAAACGTGGAAACTAGATGTATAGTGTACGTACGGAAGAGACATTTACTCTAGCCTGACATCCTGTCTTCCTTGAGTTGTCCCCCTTACTACTAATTCCTGTCTTCATTCATTCTCTCGTCCAGATGATTCCCTGAGGGCTAATCCATCTGACAAATAGCCTTTTCAAGGCGATGTAATCAGCTGCAATTATTCAATCAGAGATGAATTGTCACGACGGAAGCTAACATCGTCACTCCACTAATTTTCCAGGCGACTCGTTCTTCAACTTGGACATTCAGACGCTGAGGTTGTGGACACATTTTCTTTTTCAACTCTCCTCATCGTTCAGTTTGCTCATTAACGTTCCTTTGTTTCGTTAGGAAGAGGGTATGGCTCAGCGTTCGGAATATACCATTAGAGAAACATTACCGTCATGTTAACTGGAGGAAAAGAAAAAAGAATACTGGTTGATAGTTTCCCTTGACTCGAATATTTACCTCCAGCAACGACTGAACTACATAGTTAAAAAATACAAATTAGAAATATTTATTTTATTTTCCTACCCCTGTGATCTTTCAGTCCTGCAATTTTTATAAAAGCAGCTTCAAAAGATCATATTGTTCATGGTTATCTTTCTTGCAAAGTATTTTGCATCTGAGAGGAAATGCTTTTCTGAACCAGTGCAAGCAATTTAATCCTTTTAACATACATGAATTTCTAATACACATCACGTGTGTTTTATTGCTTCATGTAAAACAGGGAGGACTGTCAAGAAATGTTGAGACTTCTGTTAGTGGAAAATATTCTTTTCTGAAAGAATTCGATTTATTTAAGCTATTGGCCTGTAGTACAATCAATTTGTGCAAAGAAATTTTACCATTTGAGCAGAACGTTGTTTTAAAAGCTTCATGGCTTAATGCTCAAACGTTGCATTAGTGGAATCCAAAGTAACAGATGTTTCTCTTGTATTATGCAACAGAGGAGGAGGACTTTCATTACATTTTCCATAAGAGACACTTGCTGAAATACTTATTCAGTTTTCGACTTATCTAAACATATAATCCATATTTCATGGGTGATTTATATTTGATCTAAAAACATTTCAACAATAAAATGGTGGATGCACAAAAAAAGAAAAGGTTTTGTCATTTATGGAGATTGATATCTTATTGTCTGTGACTGCAAGAATCTGACCAGAAAGATTTATGTTTACATAAGAACAAGAAAAACATATGAATAACTTTGACTTTCTTACTGGAGAATAAGTGAATGTATTAACATAACTGTGCAGTCCACGAAGGCATTGAATGTCTTTCACTCACGTTAACTGAACGTTAATCATTTATCGATTTCGATATAGATATATAATGGTAAGCCTTACCCATAATAATCCAGTGATTGTAAGTGAGGCTTAGTAACTGAGCTTAATTTCTAGAATAATCATTGGAAAGTTTAATGATAACGTTGAAGATAAGCGACGATAAATGAGTACCTAGGTTGCTTGTGTGTGTCACTCCTCCATGAAGGTGCTGGTTTCAGACAAGATCCTTGGTGGAGATTAGCCAACATTACGTAGAATGATTGACATTAATTTCCACTCTTATAAAGCCTTATCTTACCTCATCACTCTGCTACAGGGTATCCATGTATGGGGCTCCCCAGCGATCAGAAAGTGTTCAGTGTCTTCAGTATAGATGTTTAAAGTGTTCGGGAAACGGTTGGTTTTCAGACCACAGATTGGAAAGCGTAACTCGTAAATGCCTGGGGGATGTAGTTTCGGGGTTTTACATTTAGAGTCGAGTTTAAGATTGATTTGGGAGGACTGTTGCTTAGTTCTCGTGGAGTCGTTACAGTGTGCTTATTTTAACAATGTTGTTATTGCTACATAGGTGGGGATAAGGGTGTCACGTGTGTGTGTGTGTGTGTAACTTCTCGGCAAATGTTCGCTCTTGGCTTCTCCCTGACAGCTTCAGCAGTGAGCTTGCTCCCTGCTGGGACCTTTCGACGTCAGCATCCACTGTAATATTCACCAAGACTTCCACTACCGCTCGGCAGTCCAAAACCGCCCACTGGAACCTACACCAGAGACTCGACGAACCCAACACCGTCAGGACTCTTCCTACGGCGGAGGACCAGGTGAAAAATCCTATTCATAATTAAAGAATAGGATATTCCCAAGCTGTAGGATGACCAAAAGACGTTGTAAATATCCTATAATTTTCTGTAACATCTTTTCTCAAGCAAGACAGTACAGACATATTCAGGAGTGCTCCCCTTCTTCAACAACAATCCAGAAGAGTAAGACAACACAAAGGAATACAATAGAATAAAAAGAATGTAAACAGCAACAAACCATTGAGTCTTTTCGAAGCTGTCTTGTGTTGCAAGATATATATATATATCTACGAAGGCACAAAATAATGCCAGTCGCGTCGTCTCTATTCTCGCAGAATAAGCAAGAATCAGAGGAGAAATATAGCCCTCAGGAACGAACAACCTCCTCGCGGCTGAAAGACAGACCAGAACCATTCGACAAATCCTGCCCAGGGCCGGACACAGGAAATGCTGAGCACGGACAGATTGAGCAAAGCGCCGGACACTTTCTCCCTCGTATAAATTAACTACACCTCTGATTTTTAGGGTGTGGCCACCTGTTGCCATGGGCGAAATTCGTGTCTTGGTGTATCTTTTAAAACTTCTGTTGTGTCTTGATATTCTCTCTCTATTCTCCTCTGCGTCAGTTTGATGCAGGACATGCTTGTTGATGATGGAGATTTTATTTCTACGGGAGATACATTAACCTAGGGAGAACTTGTTGATACGGGGAGATCACTTTGATGCTAGATTTCAGTGATGGAAAGGGAGATTTCATTGATGAAAAGAGAGTTCGCTAACGCAGGGAATTTTCGTTGCTATGAGAAGACTTCGCTGATGTGGGAGATTTTCGCCTTGCAGACTTCACTGATGAAGAGAGGTTTCGTAAATGCAAGAAGTCTCTGCTGATGCCGACGAGTTTCATGATTTCAAAGAAACTTTGCTTATGAAGGAAGATTCCATTGAGGAAAAGGAAAAAGGGAAAGACCCATTCAACGATGCGGTTACATCAAGAAGCGAAGTTTTTTTTTTTTTTGTGATAAAACTAATTGATTTCCTCGTTTGTCAGTCATCTTGACCCATCGAAGTCACCAGTCACGCATCACACCTAACAGACAGAAGAGTTGAACAGCTGCGTAGTACATATCCTGACGGTCTCGTTTATGAACATATTAGTGATGTGATTCTTGAGCTTAAATCATTAACTTCTATCTGAAGTTCCCTTATTATACAGTATAAGCCTCACTTATGATTTTACTCCAAGGATATTTTTGAAGACTTGGCAGGCTGTCAAGCCGTAAGTCATCTTAACAGACATAACCTGAGGGAGTAGAATTATTTAACAGCATATTTTATCATCTTTCTTGACATGAAGTGGACCTCTTCTCTCCAGCTGGGCTCTGTCTCCCTCTGAGATGTTCTTCTTCGTCCTAATAAATGACAGCCAAAAAGGAACATTATTAGATATTACCACGAATGTTCTTCGTGGTAGTATATATACGCATAGATTTGTGTGTGTGTGTGTGTGTGTGTGCTAATAAGAACCAATAGATACATTTGCAGTTCATCAGTTGTGTATTTCCTGGATTCTTCTCATTGGTGACGGGTCTGGGTGCTAGAGGGTCTGAGAGTAGAGGATGGTGACGGACTGGGAGTCGCCAGGATCACGTCTTGGTGGGAGTTGAGGGGCTGAGAGAACGAGATTGTGGAGAACGAGGAGGGCGAAGTGCTGCTCACGACTACATAATCTACATAATTTGCATTCATTTCTCGCTATAATGTGTAGATTAAAGAACAGACATCCATGAACGAAGGTGTGGTGACCTTCCTACTTAAGTAGGATATACACGGGTGACTGTTTGATAACATGCTTCAGAGCGTCTTCAGCTGGATACAATCAGACTGACATCCCTTACCATTCATCCTGTATCGAAACGTTCCTCAATATTTGTTGCTTCACATGTTCTCTCTCAACCTGCAACATCTCTGTGGGTTCTGGGATCATGGCACCATTTTATGCACAACATGAATGCAACTGTGGGACTCGTGTTGTCCTGTGCCCAACATGTACAGCGTCAGTGTGACCTTAAAGAGTATGTCACCCTGTTGTGTTTACAACATGTTTGTGCAGAGGGTAAGTGTTAACTTTCTCCTCACATCTGCTTTAAACACGGCCGTCACCGTACGTGTTGCACAAATCGTGTACACTGAAGATAGACACGTGGGAAGGAAAGATGCATTCAAAAGATAAGAAATACAATAAAGAGGAACAGAAAAGTATAAGTATATGAGAATGGCAGATGAAAGGAAAGCTAATTGTCGATAGCATGGTTAATCTGCAGCCATCACCTTAAACTGCTATATCATCGTCTAGAAGAGACCAATCATAAGAAATGAGAGGAAGAGTTAGTTGATGGAGAAAGATGAGTGAAGGAAGGTTGAATAAAGGTGAGCTTGGATACCCAAAGTGAAATGAAACTCGTTCAGAGGTCAGCCACTATCACCGGCGGCATAGCAAGAGATGAGCTGGTATCATCGCCAAGATCTTTAAGTGATCTGGAACTCCTTCCCAGAGAAACGAACATGGGATTGCGGTCGAAATGACGGGGTGAAGGTAAAGGGAAGCGTGCTTGACCTAAAACGATAACAGTAAAGACGAAAAGAAAACATGTAGTATATATATATATATATATATGGGTGTGTGTGGAAAAGTCATATTATAGATCTGTATTTCCAGTGTCCACAGCAACTGTGAATCCAGTATTTATATCCTTTATTTCTAACATTAATAAGTAAAAAAAAAAAAAAGAATCATCACTTATTACCGTTGTCTACTCTCGCGTGTAATTGCGTGTGTTTGTGTGAGATTTTTACGCACGTGTTGCCCCGTCTATTATCCTGGTATATACGTATGTACACTCGGTCAAAAAAGTAACTTTACTCTTTTGTGTTCAACTGCATGACACAATGGACGGTTTTATTTGACAAATGGAACTTTTTAATCATATAATCATTTAAATAATTACAAGACTTCATGTCCTCCATACAATATTACAACCCATGAATCGTAGTCAGCATGAAAAATATGCACCTATAATGCATGTAATTATTTACATAGATTAACTCCAATTATTCCATTCACTCCTTGATATTTTTTTACTTAAGCATCGCTAACCTGATCTTCCTTCTGAGCTGTGCAGTAGCCTCTCTTAGGCTGTGTGTGTGTGGCGCCAGTGTCCTCGTATTGTCCGGAAACGTCAATCCGTCTCGCAATCTCTGAATTGCTTCGGCCATCGTCATATAGGGAGATGGTAGCGCCACGCGCGCACTGTGACATTCACGGTCAATGACGAAGTTTTCCCCCACAGAAACTAACGACATCGACTCTGATGGTTTACCATACGTCTCTGTAGGAATGAATTGTATACCTGAGACTTGGCAAATATCGACCGTTTGATGTATGGAGATAAGGACGTGTTATGCGGTTTTTCGTACGTGCAGTTAGCCATCTGTAGAGCTTATTGCATGTATCGAAACGTAAAGGAAAAGGTCATGTATTGTTTAAGGATCCGACGCGTGTAACAATTATATTACATAGATATATAACGATATAGCGATTACAAAGGCACAGAATGTTCTTATGATATTTTACTTTGGTTTGCTCTTCCTACTACATGGCAACTCTTCATCCCTGGCTTGCTTCCTATATTTCTGTGTGAAACAGTGTATGCAATGTTGGGTATACTGTCTTCACTCGGGTATAATGCAACGTTTTTACTTTACATTCCGGTGATTACTTCTATAAAGAGAGCTCTCATGATTATCAGTAAATGTACCTACCAATCACGCTTACCAAAGCGATCAAAGCAATGAGTCGTACCGTTCCTTTTGACTTTCATCAGCTCATCCGTAAAGATATTTTTCCCACTGTGTGTACCACGTCCTTGCTCTTATTTTTGTATACACATGCACACACAACCCTGCCTATGCCCGGTTAGTGGAATTACCTATTTTTGATCATTTCTTTGCACCATATGGGGAGGGAGTTTAACACTCGTGAGGCCACATCTCTCGAACAGTGTGTGTGTGTGTGTGTGTGTGTGTGTGTGTTCCACAGGGTTCTGCACACTTATCTTATAGGAAGATGGATAGATTCCTCCCGGCGTCTCTCCTGCATAATCATTCCCCACAAAACCCGCCACAAACGCATCCGGAAACCGCTCATAAAAGCTTATCGCCAAGGACGTAAATTCTACGGACGGTGCTATCCTCTTCCCACGGATCCTCGCCAGTTTTCTCAGACGTGAGGACAACTTCGTGATTGTGTCAACGGAAAGATATTCCTCTTTTAAGTTCATTTTTTATGGGTTCATAGACGCTTATAGATCGGTCTGAAGGCTATCTGTCGATAATAAATCCTTCATTTGTTAAGTTTTCGTAAAGGAATTTTTTGTATTTCGTTTTCTGCTGCCCCCACACTCCCTTTTATTCTGATAGACTTCACTAATCGTATGAAGGCTTCCGTGTCGTGGAACGGTGTTCTGTGTTCCTCCAACATAGATCATTTTGTAAGATAACGAGTCGCCCATGTCATCCTTTGGGTACTTAATCTTCTCGTCTAATTTGTGTGGGTGATATTCGGTAGAGAAATACACCAGTAATATTTTCTAATAATTTAGAGACTTAATCAGTCTTACCATAGCTTCCAACACCTACAGAATTTAGAATTTTCATGTAAGATACAAGAAAGTTTGTATGAATATAAACCACATTTTTGGTTTAAGATTTTTTTTCGTGTATGAATAGCTAGCAATCTGCATAACGAGTACTCTTATCAAATGTGGTGATGATCACTGAACACCATTACATAAATAAGACGAGTTGGAATTACATCTCAACATTATCGTATTTCATTCTCTGGTTCGATTCTTTTTTTTTTTTTTGTTGAAATCATTTTCAAGACTGAAGAGAATCGGAAACGTAATAACTGTACTCTGTGAATTGTTTTAGGTCATTCAAAGTGTGGTACGTAATGTGAATTTTGATGTAATCAGATATTCCACTCGATAGTCCTCTTTTTTGTCTTTTAATATGTGATGTATTTTGATTCCTTTCCAGTAAAAGCGTATTTTGTATTGAGACGGTAAGTGCAAGAAGCATCCTTGTGACTGTATCTTTTTTTTTTTTTTTGTAAAATTTGTAGATGGTGATAGACATAGTGATGGACACTGTGATAGACATGGTTATAGCCATGATAGACATACTTGGTGACCGATTGTGACAGACATGGTGACAGCTAAGTTATTCGAAACACTAGATTCTATAATAGCGTTGAATTCCTTTGTAAACTATTTTCCTTTTGTGGAGATTAGAAGTAAATCCTCGAGTTACAAAATGGGTTTTCTTTATTATCAATTTTCCTGGAGGCGGAATCTTTGGATGGATCACTTTGAACCAATTAGCTAAAAGAATTCGATATTTCATCTTCAAAGCAGCTTAGTTTTTATTGCAAAATCGATCTTCATTCATACTAAAATTGATATGGATCAATCATTCTGTGGCATCAACTTGTCACTGATAACGTCCATAATGTTGAACGATTTGCTCTACATGGCAAAGGTTTATATAGGGAGAAAAAAATCTTTGCTTAATGCTTTTCACTGTGCAGTCCTTGGGTATGATGGCGTCTAACGTGGTGCTCTGGGCTCATGCCTTACTTTGTCTGTCTGTGTCTGTATATATATATATGCATGTATCTTTGTTACTTGCCGTTTGTGTATATGGATGTTCAATGATTCAAGTACTTGATTACTTTCTTTGGTACACGTGTTCATATATGGTGAATATTTGGTTCGTTTTCAATAATAAGACACGGTGACTTGGTGTGTTGTGGTTAGCGTTGTCCACTGGTGCTGGTTCGATCCCCTGCTCGGCCATATGGCACACAGTTTACCCGGCTGTTCATCCTTCCCCCTAATTGTTAAATAAATGGGTTCTACCTCCTGTTAGGGTAGGACACCACAATTGTGACGGAACTGGTCAGCCAACAGTTTGTCCCTCTGCTCAATGTAACCCAAGGGTGTGCATGTTTGTGGACATGGCCCTTACTGACAGGCTAGCGAGCCTACCAAGGATCAGTATTTTGGTAACATGAGTTAGGAAATCTCTGCTGAAAGTATTCATTATACTCTAAATATTTCTATTTCTTCCTTATCCAGTCCCACAATATTCCTGCCTTTGCGGATCATTTCAAGTTGTCATTGATATCCTGCATTATACAAGGAAATCTGTTGATATTATCCACAAATGCTTTTGTTTTTATGGCTGTGGTGCTTAACTAGCTAAAACTGATTTCAAATTACCATACAGCAAAAACTTTTTTGTCAGTATTAATTTCAGTTGCAAAGTACGCGAGTATATAGTTCTCTATACTGACATTTTAAATTTGTTTCCATGTAATGTCCTTGTATTTGTTTTCTTGAGATTACTTTTTATTTAAATGCTTTTGGTCATACAAATCAAGGGGGTTTATATGTAGCATTATCAAAGCTTTTGTTTATATATATATATATATATATATATATTGAATAGAAAGAAAATTCTGTAGCGACATCTTTCCTGTATTACACCTTCATATGGAGTGACTGTCTTGAAGATGCAATGCACGAAAAACCTCGCCGCAGACCTGACTTTACTTTTTCCTTGTGGTTTTGGTTGCATTTCTGATAGAGAAATATACATTCACTTCGTGTATATATTTATATGTATTGTATCAGTCATTTGTAAGGTAGTAGAATCAAACACATGTATATTTAATCACATTTATTGCTTTTTACAAAACACTTTTGTTACAATATAGTACATAATGTACAAATATTTACAAATCTTTAGAAGCAGTGATGATGGTATGGTTCAGTGATGGTGGTGAGGCAAGACAGGTTGGGAGTTCAGCTGGTGTTGTTGCTCTCCTGCCTGAGTATTACTGTATTGTATTACGGTGGTGGTGGTGGTGGGAGAGAAGAAACAAACCAGATGATACTGACTTAACTCGTAAGGGAAATTATATCAAAACAAAAACATTTTTTTGGAGGATATTTGAATACTCGTTTCAATCGTGAGGATAGGAGAAACATATGCTATTAATCGAAGGGATAACGGATATAAAATACGATAATACACACATACAATTAACCTTCTTTGGTCGTGGCTTAATGGTGGTACTACTGGAGACTCAATGATGTGACTAGCATATGAGAACGTTCTTAAGTTTTACTCAGTCCATTTGACTTCTGGTGAATTTTATAAATATCAACGAAGAAAAAACTATCATACAGTAAAAAAAAAAAAACCAAATTACATAAAACTTAGATTACATGAAAAGTCGTTTTAAATGGATAGAGAGCCCCATCTGTGTATAAGTCATTTGAGTTTATCTAATAGGTCATAAAGAATAAAGAAGACCGGAGAAAAATTCATAGCGTTAAAGTTTGTGATTAAATCTCAAGCCACACTTGATATTTTCTCATTTTCTTTAGAATACAACCTTAATGTGTGTGTGTGTGTGTGTGTGGAGAGAGAGAGAACGTAGGGGTGGGACCACAGAGAATATAGAAAAAGGAATATAAAAGTTAGAGGAATGAAACGTAAGTCAAAACAGATGGAATGAGATAAATGAAAGTAATAAATTGCTTAATGAATCAAGTGATAGGCTCGAAGAGTAAACTGAAAAAAAGGGGTTGAAGGTGGAAGGAGTAAAGTAGATACAGTAATAGATAGGTCAGACTATAAACAAATATGTAAAAAGAAATATTCGAATGACGTAAATTCATACAGATGGAAATAATGGGAAGCCCGTAAGAATAATATGGAAATACTCTGCTAACGAGGAAAAGTTTAGGTTTACAAAAGAAGAAAAAAGGTACATTAAAACTGGCCCAATAGGTAGTAAGGATTTAACTAGTGGCTATATAAAAACGGAAAAAATATACTTTTTTTTTAATCAGAAATTTTGAGCGATAAAGTTGACTGAGCTTTTGCGTTGATTAGTGTCTGAAATCAGAGATTTGCAGAGAAAAGGTGGAAACTTTGCGATGCGAACTGTGATGATTTTTATCTTTTTTTTTTCTTTTCCCCTCGTAACAAAAAAATATCTTCCAAATGAAAATCTACGAACAGATTTACGAAAAGGAGTGTGAAATGATCATGTCAAAAGCGTAATGATTGGGGAAAGGAGAGAGAGAGAGAGAGAGAGAGAGAGAGAGAGAGAGAGAGAGAGAGAGAGAGACAGCTGAAACGGACAATTACGAACCGAAAATGGAAAACGGAGAAACAAGACAAATTCCCAGGAAGTTCTGATATTGCACTACAAAAGCACTAACAATCATGTGTTATATGGCTTCAGGGGTTGTCATAAATATGAGGGAGGGAATAATGGAGGAGGAGGGAAGAGTAAGAGGGATGGAAAGAGGAGGGAATAGGATGGAGTGGGAGGGTACTAGGAGCGACACGATACATCTAAACAACTACGGCACACACGGCCATGAGAAGGGGAAAGGGTTGTGTTTTAAGGGTGGGTGGTAAGGGGTGGTTTGAGGCGTCCTTGGCTAGACTGATGGTGTAGTCTGAGTACACTATAGTGCCTTTACTCACGCTAGTGTGTTCAGCCTGACCCACTAGAGTGATGAGTGTGATCCTCGAACTGTAGTTCTCCTTTACACACTACAGTGGGTTTCATTTCAGTATCTAGTGGCTTCATGAGCTGGAGTCCTCTAAATAAGCCATAATAAATATGGTGAAACGCTGTAGCTATACATTGCGCTACAGTGGACATAATTAGACACACAGGAGTGGCTTCATTCCAGTGGACGTGTCTTGACAAACAATGATGGCTCAACGAACCGTCATAGACGTGCACTGATGTGCTACACTGGCATACTGTAGCGGTGGTTTATGGCTTAACACAGTGTCGAGGGTATAGCTTATCACACTACAGTTGCAATGGCTTAACACATTATAGTGGATGTAACACACTAGTAGCATAACGCACTCTTGTGATTTGTCACACCTGTTGGCGTGACTTTTCGCATTCTTCAGTGGTATAACACACCTTAATAGCCTTCACTATAGCGAGTGAAGCTAAACTCACCATTATGGCTTGACAAACCATAACAGGCGTGGTTTAAGACACTATACTGACTCTAACTCACTGTATATAGTAGTGTCCCTAACGCCTAGGTTAAGGGCTTCGTTTAAGACCCTGCTTTCCACCAGGGCGTGTTGGCTCGCCTCCATTCAGAGTATAAAAAAATGCACAGAGATGCAACATTCAGAAAACGTGATATGAACTCACAAAGATGGAATTAAGTACAGTATATGTATATATGTCAAGGAGTCAACATAGTCTCCTTAGTATACATTACAGCTAAGTGGGTTTGGCCTTAAATGGTTTCAGCGACAGAAGCCATGTCATTAGAAAATAGGGTATAAAAAATGGGATTACAGTTTCCTCCTATAATCCATTGCAAGATCGTCATCATATAATGTCAGATATATATATATATATATATATATATATATATATATATATATATATATATATTAGCCGAAAGGAAGCTTGTGAGGTTTCTTTAAGGTTATATCACTCGTGGATCTCATAGTCTGACGCATTTGAGCTGACGTGATATACATAGCTTGGTCGTTTATATCTTATACATGTCGACAAGGACGAATACTTGTATGAATATTGACGTGATGACGACCGAGAGCCAGCTCATGTCACCGGTACTGATAGGAGACCTCCAAATAGGGAGGCAGGAGTCAACCCAAACATGCTATTTCCGGGTGTAATTCCGGAGACATTTTGGCTTTAGTCTGGCACTGATTTCTTGCGATATTTTTTCTCTCGTCTTCGGTTATTTCCTATTTTCCAAACTTTTAAACAAAGTGTTTAAAAATGAAAAATGATTGGGACAGTATTCAGCGGCTTAAGATTTTCATGTACATTCTTTTTTCACAACATACAATATAAAGTCAATAAACTCTTGTATAGATACATATGCATATATACACACACACACACGCAACTTTAATAGTAACAACGAAGCCTACTAGTCTTCCATCAAATAAAAATTACAATCATTTCTCTCAGTTGTCAACACATCCATCAGTTTCTTTCGCAAATACAAATGAATTATCTTCTGATAATAAATATTAAGATTCAGAACTCTTTAGGGGGAAGAAATGAGTGAAAAAGCATAATGGTGATACAATTCTGTTATTCCAGCCGTTAGATCCCGTTCCAAGAGCCGGGTCCAGCAACAGATACTGTGGTCACATTTCAAGATATAAACTTCCTTGATGGTGTAATTGCCCAAATGTACTTTCATATACCTTGGGATAGGTGGTGAGTAATCTCCTTTCACTCAATCTTTTTTCTGCCTTACTCCTCTTTTCCTTTTATTTTCCTTCGTCTCGATATCCTTCATATCCTTTCCTTCCTCAGAATCTTTGGCCACGAGGGAGTCCTGGGTCCCACACATCCCGTCCTGCAGCTTCGGCACTGATGTCGCCGGCTGGATCGCAGGATTTCTTCCAATTACAACAAACTAGACAGCGCCACTCCAGGTCGACACGCAGGTGGGTCTCGGCTGGGGGGCCTTAAGATTTAATCCCCTGGAGAAGCTTGGCAAGAGAAAAAGGATCTTCCAGGCTTTCTTCCTGGAAAATGCTGGAGGGGTTGGTCTGGGTAATTTACTTACGGACTCTGTACACTTCACACACAAAGACACACACACACACACACACACATATATGACACTTTCATATCATGTGGACATCGCATCGTTCATGTCATAGCTGAATGTCGTTCAATGTGTTGGTAGACACAGGAAACCTCACGTCACTCTCGTCATTGGAGCTTCATATACAAAATAAAAGTGAGGTTGAAAGCGAAGGTACATCACAGTTTACCTTTAAGTTCGTCAGATGTGTTAAGAGTCGTCACGTGTAATCACTCAACCAAACGTCTTTGTGGAGTTCAAGAAGCAAGCAAGAGCCACTCCTCGTGCCTGTGTTGGAAGCAAGCAACACTTGTGTTTCTTGATCTTCATCGGGGAAGGTTAACACCTCCAGAATTTCTTGGTTTTACAAGGAATAAAGCAAAAGACACTACTTCCCCGTGCTGTTGCGAAGAAGAGTTCACAGAAACACTAGTTCACTGTGTTGCAGAAATCAGCCGCAACACTTTACGGTTTTATTCGACGTGAATGACAAGATCCTCGTATTCGTATATTTGTCAGAAACTCTCATTTCAGTATATATAATGGCCAGAAACACTATTTCTGCGAAGTGTTGCACGTACAGAAGACAGGTACATGACAAGGGAGTGTTTCACACGAGGGCATTTTGCTACACACTCCACAGAGCCGGCCTCACCTGGAGCGCATCCCGAGGACACTAGACGCCGCCTCCCGCCTTCCATTATCGACTAACGAAGACAAGTTGTGTTCCCTGCACGTAGTTCTCCTTGAAGGAAATCGCTACCCTAAGGAAGAGTCTGACATCTTGTCATGTTAATACAAAAGTAGCTACTTAGGACAGTCCCTCTGCACTCCCCTCACACACTGGCTCACAACACACAAGGGGTCACACGCTATATCAGGACAACAATTCATACATAGATTATGCAAAAAAATGCATATTAAAGCCTTTAAATTTCTTATAATCGCATAAAAGTACACATGCGTTATTGAAATGCAGTTCCTTTCTTTTTTTTAAAGTCAAGAGTATTCTTTGGTTATGCAAGCAGATATCAGTGAATATATATCTTCCCTGATGTTAAGAATGCTTGACTTTTATGCTGAACGCACGAATATATCGAATGCCTTTCTGGGACTCGTCATCGAAGTGCTTCATAGCAGGAGTCCGAGGAATGCAAGCTTCCTGGATCGCTTCCACACAGGTGCTGCCGTGAAGCTCCTGTGCTTTAAGAAGAAAATTCGCAGGTTACCGCCCTCCCTGTGGGTAGCGGGCCTGCTTACAGTCATACCAAGTGGCCTTCGAGGTCAGAGTCGCTGAAGGTGGAAGGCGATGGGTTTGGGTTGAAAGTGGAGAGACTCGTCGGCTGTACTCTGAGGTCCCCGTTTCTGTTGGAGAAGTCGGTGACGGCGATGACGGGATGGTCTATAGTGATGGAGTGCGGATCTAGCGTGAGGCTCGGGTGCTCGGAGGGGATGGAGTGTTGCTCCAGCCCTAGTGAGGGAGGAGGGTCGGAGTCAAGCCCCAGGGACTGGAGAGCGTGGCTGTGATCGTTACCCTCCAGGCCCATACTCCCTATGTCGGCCGGGTAACCATGACCATGGTCATGGATGCCTAGGGTGACCGAAGGGCCGCCGGCGTGGTACTGCGCAGCGCCATTGGGCACATCCGTGGGCGACGGCGTGTAGGAGAAGCTGAGGTAGCCGCGGGTCTCGGGAGAGGTGCTGTAGTGGGTGGCACGGGAGGGAGGCCTCGGAGTTACCTTACCTGAAGGAGGCAAAACAAAACGAGTTAGGTTCGTTCCTCTGGTCGTAAACATCTTAACGAGAAACTACTCCATTAAACAAGTCCCATAAATTACTTGTTTAAGTCCGAATAGCAAGATATGATTTGAAGCGAGAAATATAATTGCTAATCGTCAATTTATCCTTAAACATTCTGATTGTGTATGTCATTTCTTCCTATTTCCTCATGCTTGTTGACCGACCGACCGACCCCCACATTATAGAGCAAATCTCTCCCTCCTACTTACCCAGTTGATGATTATAGGCGTTTCTCCGTAGGACCTCGGCGTAGTCGTCTTCCTGTGGGTCATAAGCGGCGCTGGAGGGTTGTGAGGGTGTCTGGCTGGCGTACTCAGGCGGTGGTTCGATCTGATCGATCAGGTAGGTGGAGGCTGCGTGCTTGTGGGTCTGCTCCTGTTGAGGGAGGAACATCATTGGGGGTCAGTGGACATGAATGGGGTATCTGAGGTCGTGGAGGCAGATAGATGGGAGGGGAGAAAGAGGGAAAGGAGGAGGAGAAGAGGGGGACCACTGTCCTTGAACAGAACTCATTAACAACAACGAGGTCCTTGAACTTAGAAGGGTTATGGGAGAGAAATGTTGGTAGGAGGCGATATGGGGGTGGAATGTAGATAAAAAGAGGAATAAAGGGTTTAGAATGTAAGGGTCAGGATGCAAATGGAAGGCGTGCGAGAAAGGTTAGAACTGGGCAGAAGGTAAATGGAAAGGGGAGGGGAGAAAGGTCCCCACACCCATAGGTCCTCCTCGCGAAGGGTGGACTAGTATGGAGGAGTGTGTGTATGTGCAGGATATGGGTAGGGAGAAACACAGAGATAGTGCAAAGGGTAGCAAGTGAGAGCAGATGGGAAGGGAAGGGGAACAAGGGGAGGAGATAATTCCAGATGGGAAGGAATATAAGAGATACCAGACAAAGCATCACAGGGCCAGACTATGGAGGATGCTTGGATATATAGAACATATTCACGAGAGAAATTAATTACAAGTCGGGAAGGAATGCCTGTACTCGCGATGGGAACGAGGGATCTGAGAGGGGAAGACTTGAATCAAAGGAAATAATACGAGTTAATTTTATTGGTACAAAACTGGATAAGAAACGATCACACTAAGGAGGGCGTTACATATACCGGACATGGGATTTTACACAAAACAGATCCATAACTCAGTCTCATGGAAGACAATGTGTTATCTGAAATATATACTCTGTTCAGTAACGTGAGAAATAATAAAGCACAAAAACTTTCCTAATGTGTCAAACATGAAAAAAAAAATATATAATCAAGCAAACAGAAATGCGGTCATTCCAATCTCCAGGTGAAAAGAAAAGACAAACAGGAGAATCAAAACAAATTGCAAACAAAACTCCACTCGTTCACACGGCAAAAAACACTAAGCAGAAACTTGGTTACGTTACATCGCTAGAGAACAGCTTCTTCAAACCAGCGGGGTTGCGGGACGACAGTAAGGGTGAGGGAATGTGAAATATGTAGACAAAGACATGAGAAAAACGAGTCACGTTCAAGGGAGGGTCAGTGCACTTGCTTTCCTCCGCCATCCGTAGATCGTGGTTCCCAGGTGACGGTAGCTTTGTGGACAGTAACGAAACCTGTGTGAGTTAAGGACGATACCCGTATGGGTCAAGTGGGTGAGAACACCACCTGTGCGCGTCTCATGGGTGAGTAGGACATGTGTGGGTCAAGTGGAGGAGGACAAGAGGGGATTACGAGCCCTCGTTAGTTAGTTAGTGGTTCAAATCAATGTCCAGCAAAACCTCTTTCATTCACTTCCTGCTTAATATTTTCTTGCCCCTTCATCAGTTCCATATTTCTGTGACTTTGATTCTAACATCTTTCGTTCCTTTTTTTATACCCTCCTTCAGTCCGTAACTCAAATCTCCATTTCCTTTCATACATCTTCCTTTTATTCATTTATCAATTCCTTGCTATTGTCCTGCTTTTTTCATTAATTTGTATATCATTATCTGCTTCACAGCTTGTCTTACTACCTTCCACACTGGCACTTTTTCCTCTTATTCCTATCCATCTCGATGCTGTAATGTTTTGTACGCGATATCTTAGAATCGCATTCACAATTCATAGACGAATAATCACAAAGTATTCTTACTCCACTGCACTTAGATGAAAGTGAGCCGAGCTCTTCAGTTGGTTATCACGATGTTATCAGTTCCTTCCGTCAAGGTGTTAAGATTTACTTTGGCTACTTAAACTGAGGAGAGATTCTTATGGACGTCTGAAACAGCTCTCTTTGATTCATTATATATATATATATATATATATATATATATATATATATATATATATATATATTGGAAAGGATCACAATTTTGCGCGTGATCAAGATATTCCTATGAGTCCACAGGGAAAATGAAACACGAAAAGTTCCCAAGTGCACTTTCGTGTAATAATCACATCATCAGGGGAGACACAAGAGAGGAATATAACAGTCAGTTGATATACATCGAAGATACGAAGCTAGGACGTCATTTGGTAAACATGTGGCGTCCTAGCTTCGTCTCTTCGATGTATATCAACTGACTTATATTCCTCTCTTGTGTCTCCCCTGATGATGTGATTATTACACGAAAGTGCACTTGGGAACTTTTCGTGTTTCATTTTCCCCGTGGACTCATAGGAATATATATATATATATATATATATATATATATATATATATATATATATATATATATATATATATATGGGCAATCCTCTCTGAGCGGGGTTTGAGTGAACCATAAAACATACGTTAATCCCACAACACACTGAATAATGCAGCGTCTTGCATCATATCAATAATGCTTCAGATATAAGATCTATATTTCAGAATCTGAGGCTTATGAACCCCTAAGGGTTGCATTGTTGTAAGTCAGACCCTGAAATTCTAATGACGTTTGTAAGCTAAATTGGTAAGTTATGACCGAAACGTTGGCGAAAAAACGATGTTAAATGGGGAGGAAATTTCCAATCTCTCTCTCTCTCTCTCTCTCTCTCTCTCTCTCTCTCTCTCTCTCTCTCTCTCTCATCGCTATTGCTCCCTAGCCATTAATTTCCCTCAATAGCCCCCTTCACTCGCCACTACCAACACCCTCCCCACCCCCTTCCCTCCATCATCAATCCAGCTCCCCAGAGCTACAACCCGAAACCACCCTGAAAACGCCCCCCCACCTCACTCCAAAGGCCCTCCTTCCCCTTCCTACCCTGGAAGCTGGGAATGAATGAGGCTCGACTGTATCACATGGGCAGCATCAATAGGGGGTTCGGCAGTCACCACTTACGCAACCATAGAGAAGATCGTATTGGTCATAAAGAAAGACCTGGCCAGGGACAAAGTGACCTGAGTGCACGAGACAGGGAGATATGTGACCCACTGGAACACTGTATTGAGACGTTGCCTGAAGGAGAAGATGGTGAGGAGCTGCCGAAATCAAGAAGTCATTTATATATATATTTTTTTTTTATCCTAAAGGAACTGAAGGAATAGAGTTCTGTGGGCATGCCTTCGGCAATATATATATATATATATAGTGGAAAAAAAGTTTTTCTTCACTCCAGAAAACAAAATTATTTGAACAGTGAAATACTCACTTGCAGTGAAAAGAACACTTGAGAAAGGTGAAAATTCTGAAGAAAACATCAATTTACAAATACATAACCATGGATGATTATCTTTGGACTGGATGATTTTGTGCTTAAACACTAGTCATATAAACCCAAACTATTAAGACAGAAATGAAACATTTTATTACAAACTGAAAATGCCAATAGAGAGCAGATAGCTCAAAGAAAATGGAACGATGATACTCATCACAGAAAAGGAAGTGTATTTAGTAATCGGTTTCACTTCACAACATCAAAACGTTTTTGAATAAAGGATGAAACTGACAAGTAAACAAGACTGACTCCCAGGTATATCACCCGACACAAATATGTACAGTCAACAAAAATTATCTTCACACATGGCTCGTCCGATGGATTTCTAAAATACTATAATTCCTGTTGTGTTTGTAGGGTTAGTAAACATGAGTGCAAGGCGTGCATTTCTTGATGAAAGATGCTCTATATAGTATTCGCTCTCGAAAACTGTTTGAAATCATTATACTTTGTCTTACGTACTTTAATGAATATATAAAGCGAAAATAGGGCTATCCATGTGAGCATGTCAAAATCCTTCATCTCTTGTGTCATACTGCAAAACGCAAAATATATAAAGATAGTATTTTGTTGTATGTACATATGTCAAAAAATATTTGGTCACTTTATGATATAGTAATTGTAAGAAATATATGGCGGGGAGGATTTCGTCTCGTATATCATTAAGAAAAAAATGTTATATACACACACACACGTAATCACAATTCCTGGAAATAATCTAAGGAGAAATCCAATATAACTTTTCCTGCTCCAGGATATCATTAAATACCTGTCCCTTTTATGAGAGACGAAAGTTGTATGTAAACTAAAAGGAAAAATATTTTCAATTTGAGTGTACGAAGTTATGGTATAAAGAAATTCTTGTAATTCCAGTGAGGAGAAAGTCGGAGCCTTACTCATTATTGTACAATCATATTACAATGATAAGGAAAAGGAAGATGGCTGAAGAAAGGAAAAAACGAAGCAAAGGAAATTAATAAAATCTCATAAAAGAATCTTTACAATAAGACTTTACTTATTGAATGGTTAACGAAAGTCTAAATAACTATCATGGAATTATAAATAGTGGCACAGATCATACAGAGTAGAAATATAAAAGACAAGAATGGATAAAGAAGTGTATAGATGAAGTAAAAACAAGAAAATGTCAAGGAAAGAGACTAGACAAAACCAAATGATAAATGAACGGACCGTTAAATTAACCAAGGCGAGAATAAAGTAAACATGCAAGGAACAAACAAGAAAAAATGAATAAAAGAAATGAATGAAGTGAAATACCATCTAAAGACTGAAGGAATTATGCCCAGGAAAGAAGAGCGAGAGAGGTTGGGGTGAATGAACAGGTCCCTGTTGCCTTAGGGGTAGAACACCTGAGCAGAAAGACAGAACAGTGTGTGCTATTACACCCTGCGGCTGGGTAGTGTTGAACCCTTGTTGCTCACTCGAGACGCTGGAAAGGACGAACAATAAAGAAAGGTGTAATATAGGGAGGAGATGATAGAAAGAGAAATTAGAGTGGTGAAAGAAGGTGTATGTAGGTAATGGAAGGAGGGAATGATCAAGAAAGACGAGAAAATGTGAAAGGGTATATAGACGGATGATTAGAGAGGAGGGAGAAAGGATGTGTGAATAGATAATGGCGAGTAGAAAAGAAAGGGAATGATGGAGAAGATAGGCAGTGATCGAGAACTGAGATGTAAATAGATAAAGACAAGGTGGAGAGGATGATGAGGGCATAATATCCAGAGAGATTAGAAAGGAGGAGGAAGCACAGGAAAATTAGGAGGAGGTACAAACTTTCACATCAAAAGGATTACAAAAACTTTTAAACTAAAATGAATCAACTTATAGAAAAAGTATAGATAATAAAAGATATAAAGATATAAATAAAAACAGAAAACGCCGCACAATATTATACGAGAAAAAATACACAGTAAAAACGCTCGTTTTCAAAATCGGATTTGGCGATGACTACCGTTTAAGAAAAAAAATATCACGAATCAATAACAAACACTTTCCTACTCTGGGAAACACACGAGGGAGTTCCTGTTCGAAAAGGCAATAAGAACAAGACGTGGGGACTTTTTTTTCTTTTTTCCTATTACAGCGTAGACTGAGTTGCTGGGTGATATTGACACGCGAGTATTTGAAAGCCGGAACCTTAATACGAGACTCGGGCATCTGTCAACAACACTTGCGAAAAGGCAAAGTATTATTGTATCCGTCGATGCTGCCCCTGAGTGGCACCCTCTGTCGGCGATTTTCAAAATACCATTTGGCATCAGCTGTTTAAGTCGAATATTTCTGTCTGGAAATCTTCACGATACTCGAAACTGTAAATTACAGGACTTCCAGCTGATCTGTTGTTGACATTAGGTATATGGCAGCTGTTGGCATGAGGGATAAAGAACGAAGAAAAATACTGAGAGAGAGAGAGAGAGAGAGAGAGAGAGAGAGAGAGAGAGAGATCCATACCTATGAAGATTTTTTTTTTTGGAGGGCAGGGCTAGCACGTACAGATAGAGACAGAGACAGTGACAATCAGAGATATATGAACCGGGATATGAGAGAGAGAGAGAGAGAGAGAGAGAGAGAGAGAGAGAGAGAGAGAGAGAGAGAGAGAGAGAGAGAGAAGCTGCATAGTGGGGTGTGGAGAGAGGGAGTGGAAAACGGGGAAGTAGGAGAGTGTGTAGGATAGATTTATTACTAAGGGTCAAACGTAGGGAGGATAAGGGGAAGAAGGAGAATGTGTAGGGCGATTAAAGAGCGATATATGAAAAATGCTTTGGTGAGGTTGGAATAAGGGAAAGATGGTGAGAAAAGAGAAGAAAACAAGGGTAGAGTTCTTCAGTATGAAGAGAGAAAGGGAATGAAAGTACGGCGAGAAGTAAGGGAAGTGGGGATATTCCTCAGAAGAGAGAAAGAGAACGTGTAGAATAATGGTAAGATAATGGGAACATGTACGATTATGAGGCCGTTGCTGTGAGAAGAAAGTGAGAGGAGGAAAGTATGAGAGGAAAACTGAGCGGTAGATAACATGGGAAAAAAGTGGAGTAAAATGTTAGATAATAGGAAGATAGTGGATGAGATGAAGGAAATACCCAGCTCTGGTTACCCATAAAAACCAGTGGATAAATTCACGTCTTGCTTTCAGTCGTATGACATTTGAAGAACAACCTAACCTGATTTCGATGAAAGACTTTATCAGAACTCTGTCCAGATAATTGGATGCAGTAGTTCTTGCCCGTTGTTATTCCCAGAGAACTTTAAAGAAAACGCGATAATATGGCTTGGTTCTTGAAGCAAAAGAGGTTTTGCTCCGTTCTTAAGAATATCTCAGCATTATTGGCGGCGCTGCCCAACACGCCACGGAGTTACATACTCGTAAAATATTTTCTTTCATGAGTTTAATCCAATATACGCGTTCGCCTCGTGTGGATATTTGATGCTCCAACAGTCGCAAGCGAAGTATGTGTCAGCGACACAAAATTCTAATATCAAGAACCGCGGATTTACCATGATTTTTGAGTGCTGGTCTTCAAAGATTTTTTTTTTTTTTTATTATTCTAACATTGTTGCTTCATGGCCGAACCATTTTTTTTTTTTTTTTGACATGTTACATTTACATGGGAATGGTTTACAAACTGAAATAACTGAAAACAGCAACACTGACACGTTTAGGAATAAATCTGAATTTTAAATTCTCGACTGACACAATTTGCTCTAGCTTAAGTTACACGTAAAGCTTTCAGGTATTTCTCCTGATGTCGGCCGTTTGCTCGTTTCTACTCAAACCACAACACTCATCCTGCTTCTGATTTTTCCTACGTTCACGAACAATCTCGAAAGGACCCCAAAAGTCTGGTGTTGTCAGTATTCCTTTGCATATCCTTCATGCCTACATGTCCTTAGTTAGGGGTTTATTTCCCGTACCTCAAACCAAAGTTGTTCTTTCTCTTCATAAACTACAAACTGATTATTGTTTATCCTTTCTGGTTACAGACAGAATCTTGAGGGTTAGTGACGACTGAGGTTCAAGAATTATCCCTTCAACATAAACTTGAGGTTGTTTACAACACCCAGAGAATAATGTAGATTGATCTGACCTCGTCTCTGTCTGCTTCACCAATGTAATGATCGCGAAAGGAACTGTAAAAGACAGAGTTACTTTCACACATCATACTCCCCGCCGTCCCATACACCCATATATCAATCTTCTTCCCCACTTCCTTCTCCTTTTTTTCAGGAATGGAATTGCCATGTTGTCCTGTAAGATATAGGGATGTTATTGCGAGACTCGGCCATTCATTACGAACAAGTTCCGACGTACAATGTCTTCTGATCCCAATGTTTTCTCCTTTGCGTCAATTGTGAAAAGATATGAATTTCTGCTCGATCACTGATGACTGGAGAATTTCTCCGGCCTTTCCCGGGAGTTGCCGCGTTAGAGCTCCTAACCGTATTATCTCCTGGGCACGCCATAAGGACCCATTCCCTACGAGGATATCCAGCTGGGAGAAATTCAGTTATCCCTTAAAACGTAATCGTGGTTCCAGTTTTTTGAGGTGCTCCGTATATTACTCTTTATACACATAGTTCTCCGGGAAATCTATCTCCATAATATCACTCTGTGGTAGTCGTTGCTTGCCTATGGCTGACGGGGATGGGGAAATGAAAATGGTTGATGGCTGAACGAGGCGAGGAAATTCTTTAGCTGTGAAGGTCATGAGCTTGCGACATTAGGAGTGCAAACCCTTACATTTTGACAGCGAGACTTTCGCCCGACACTCCTAAGTCGTCTTAATGGCTGTGTTTTCCCAAAATGTTTTTCTTCTCTCTCTCTCTCTCTCTCTCTCTCTCTCTCTCTCTCTCTCTCTCTCTCTCTCTCTCTCTCTGGGCTTATTGGTACGGGTTTTGACTTTCCTTCCGAGAAGGGGATGATAATACGCCTCAGTTAGGAGGGAGGGGGAGCGCGGGTGAGGAGAGGAAAGGGATAGTTGTGGCATGAAAAAATATAAGTGCTCTTAGGAAGAAATGGAATGGTGATGGGTAGTCTTAACGGATGCGTCGGTTTGTACGGGTTATATAGAAGGATGATGGCGTGCGTGGATGGAGGAGTTGGGTTAATGGGGGCTGGAGATGGGTACGTTTTCCTGCAAGTGTGCCGAAATGTCACTCTTTATTTATGTGCCCTCATGTAGGGAAGGTTTTAGATTACTGAATGAGCAAGATCTTGCGCGCGCGCACACAATTATATATTTATATATTTATATATATATATATATATATATATATATATATATATATATATATATATATAACGATATCGAACGCAATCGCTGATCATCGTACCCGAACAACTCATTAAAATCGAGAGGTAAAAAGGAAAATGCTGTGAGACTGGGGAGGCCGTCACTTATATTTATCCAATCTTATCTCCCTGGGTAGTATGACTCCACCAGCAGATCTTATCCTGATGCTGAACGCACATAAAATGTGATCTACGGGATTCTTGTGGTCAGTATCTGGAAAAGCTGCCATGAAATCTCGCACAGTGTGTACGATACAGTGGTGGTGGTAGCTCATGGTAGTGGGAGGTTGGTAGTGGTGTTCGCAATGGTGGTCGTGGATGCACGATTCACGTGTTATTCACAGTGGTAAGGGAGCAAGTTATGGTAATAAACACAGAATTGGGTGCAATATGGACTGTGATGATAAGTTACATCATTAGTAATGGTAATTAGGGCCGTAAGGGCAGGAGTATGATAAGAGAAACATGAACACTAGGGGCAGTAAGGGCAGGACCCTTATATTAGTGGTAATCCGGTAGAGCGACAGTTAACAGATGTAATTAGTGGCAAAAGTAATACCATTAGTTTTTATAAACAACAGGAATGGTACTAGTGGTAAGTGGCAGTAATGATGGTTGCAGTAGAGTCGATAATAATGTTAGTGGTAGTTAAAGGCAACAGTAGTGAAAATGACAATATAATAATTGATAATTGTAGAGGTTTTCAGTTGAAGCATTTGTAGTAGTGGTAGTAGAAGTAGTAGCAGTATTAGTAGCTAAAAGCATTGTTAAAAATAGTTCGTTAGAAGCTGGTGTGGATGATGGTACTGGTGTGTGTTAGGTGGGAGGAACCAGCCAGCGTGGTGGACAGGGGTGCTGCTGCCTGAAGGGGGTCCTCCCAGAGCCGTGAAAAATTGACAGCGTCAGCGGAGCCGCTGCAGAGCTACGATAAATCATGGGGACTGCCACACCCCCATGCCAAGTGTATAAGTCATGGGGGCTACATCCACACATCCTATTGGGACTACCACACCCCAGCGAGGCTTCCATACCACTATGGAACTAATACCCGCTAAGGCAGCTGCTGTACCTCAACGAGGCTGCCATACCCAGAAGGCTACCATACCCCCATAGTAGCGTTCTCCTAACACTCGGGTACTCCTATAACCCAGTGGAGGCTGCCACAGACCCATGCCAACCATACAAATCCTCCAGCCCTTCCAAAGATAATGTAGTTTATCTACTGTACATTTCCCATACACTCTCCTCCTTCATACATTAATCATATTCTCCCCTTCTTCATAACACCTCACCTCACTTTATCAATTGTTGGCTCGTATACCTTGGAATATGAACATTGAAAATGAATACAATAATATTACCCTATGCATTCCCATCCCCATAGGGTGGGTGGTAAAAATACCTTTTTTTTCGTTTCCATTTTGTAACCAATGGTCAAGACTGATAATAGATATCTAGATGGTAGCCGCCAAGATAACGTGGAGATAAATGCTTGTTAAAACGGTTGTCCTGGGTGGAAAGATAAAATCAGGGAACATACGCGGGATATGTGTAAAGGGATTGCTTTGAGTAGTCATATACATAGGGATATCGAGGTCCTTTAAGATCAGTCGACTGTGACATCTGGCTGTGTGTCTCTACGAACCACTGGATACAAATAAGGGATGCAAGGAACAGAAGGCGATGGTATTGTAAAGATCAGTAATACCAAAGGAATCTTCATTTCATCGTCAACTTTAGAGATAACACAAAGATATGTTGAATATCACTCGCAACCAATATATTTCTTTAGACGAAATCTCCATACGACTATCAAATTCCACCAAGCCATAAAAAGATCAGTTATTCGTGCATCTGCTCAAACGACTCGTCCTCTACAATAACTTGTTTGTACGATAAATAACTGAACGGTGACGCCGCCTCGAAAATAAATGGCGACTAATGTGCATTATTCGCTCAATTTCAGACGATCGTAATGAAAAACTAATTCCACTGGATCGTGATGGAAAGCCAATCTGCACTTATATAGTTGCTACACTAAAGGTCTTGACATATCGACAGAAATTAAAACCTCGGTGATCAAAAAAAATAATCAGCTGCAAAATATTACTGGCTGATGCAAATAGCGTACTGCCATGTATATATGTTCACAACAAATCACGTTCTAGAGGTTAATAACAATCACTAACCTTCAGTTTTGAAATAACCCGGCACTTCAGACCCAGTCTAGATATACGACTGAAAATACTGTTGGATCGAACTCACGTGCATCAAGTTATGAATGAGGAATGAGAGATAATGTTACTTACCGATGAGATATAGGACACACCTGTGACAACAACACAGGCATTAAAATAATGAAATGTCATGGAGATGAATATCCTAAAGACAGGGAGATGAATATCCTGAAGACAGGGAGATGAATATCATGAAGACAGGAAGATATTGCTTGATGGTATTCATGAAGCCGTGTGCACCTTACCTCGTAGTCTACGACGGAGTCCTCCTGAGTGTAAGACTCGCGGCTCTTCTCCGAGATCGATGACAGAGTCTCGCCCACCACGGTGTCGTTGTACGAGGACGGGGCGTACATGGTGTTGGTGGTGCTCTTACTGCTGGCCTGGTCGCTGCCTTCTGTAATGGGAACAACAGAAAACGGGATGTCACCGACGTACCACAGAAAACGGAACGTTACTTCATGGGATCTCCGAAAATGGGAAATTGATAGTGAATCGGAAAATAAAGTTATTTGTAATAAGTGTAACAAAATTCAGTAAGGAGATATAGGTTACCTGAATATATTGCAAACAAACTTAATGAAAAATTGGAACAAAAATAGAATTGAGAGAAAAAAGATTGTCGAAAGAACAAAATACAGAGACAGAAACGATCTCATCTTATGACTTCAATGTCTTAATCACATTGATATGACTGGCATATTCTTTAAAGATTCTCCTATTTGGAAATATGCAGTTGCATGCATGCAAGCCGCATGGGATATTTCGACAGGATCTGTGTATCAATGGATAAGATGAGAGTCCATTGAAAATAATGTCAACCAAGAGAAAAGCAAAATGAAAAACGTAAAGGAAAGATCTGTCTCTAGGAAGGTGGTGCTTGATCGGCCGGAAACCATCATAAAACATCGGCGAGTCGCGATGGTGTGAAAAGGGGAGGTAGAGGGGAAAAGCGAGAGAGGAAATCGACATCGAGTTATGTGCTGGAGGAGAGGTGGGCGAGGCTGAAAACCATGAAGGGGGAAGCTTTGCGTTAGGAGGTCATATCTGTTAGAGGGAAGGAGTTATGGGTTGTCCTGTAGGGTGAAGCTGGGTAAATTTTTTTTTTTTTTTTTTTTTTTTTGGCCTAATGGAAAGTCTGAGTTTTCATAGCTGCTGAAAGGTAGAAGTTGGGTGTGTGTGTGCGCGCGCTCAAAGAGCAGTTCACAGACGTAGTATTGAAGGGTAGGAGTTGAAGAAGGTTATAGGTACAGAGAGGAGGAGCTCAATAAGGGGATAGTGACGTGTTGGAAGGAAGGGAGATGTAGAGAGATCGCTACCGTGCTCTCGAGTTGTCAGAGGGCACCAGGAGGTTTTGAAGGGGAGGAATTGGAAGAGTTTGTGTGTGTATCTTGAAGGGGATCCTACCATCTTCTCGTCTCTTGCCTCGCTTTCTGCGTATGAGACAGATCACGAGAGCAATGTTGAGGATGACAATCATCGTGCCAACGATGGCTACCACGATGATGATCAGCTTGGGCAGTTCACCACGCCCTCCCAGCACTTGGTTTAACAGCAGCTCTCGGTCACCTAGGAGAGGTTGATCTGGAAAAGAATCAAAGGAGACTGCTGTCCTCATAGTTGAAAATGGGAGATGAGATTTCGAGGAAATAAACTTACCCTGTGTGGGAGTGAGTGACATGGCCTTGGGCATGGCTGACGCCGATATGGAAGGAGGAGGCGTCTTCTTGGTGGGCGGGGAAGCCCTCTTGTTCCGGCGTCGTCTAACTATACAGACAATGGCAGAGACGTTGAGAGCAAGCAATGCAGTGGCAACGAGCACTATGATGACGACCCAAAGGCCAGGAAGCTTGGAGGCCTCCTTGCCCACATTGGAGGAGGGCACGGGTGTGGGAGGAGCCTCGCCTGGAGGGAGAGGGAGAGAAAGCCAGGGTCACACAGGGAGCATGCATAGACCTTGCACGTAGCTTTCGTTCCCCTTCCTGCGTGTGCGTCTGTCCTTGTAATTTATACCAACCCATAATCTCCCGCTTTTGTTTACTCGGAGTGTCTTCATGAATCCTACGTAGTCCTGACTGTACCTACGTATGTTTGCCACGAAAGCTGTCCTACCGTAGCTTGTGCAATGTAACTGTGTACAATCATTTTCATTTCATTTGGGTAATACTTTTCTTTCCCTACATTTATTCTAAATGTCTATGCCTTGAATATCAAGGTTGATATACTATAGAGTGCTTCTGATGTGGATCACATTTAGATATCTTTGGAAGGAAGGAATTTGAACGCACTTGGCATACAAATACATGAAAAGAAGGAATCGCATCCGATTTCGCCAAGATCATTATACGATTATCGACCGTCGTCACCACAGTACGAGTCACTTTCACTGGTTCCCCGATTTGCCGCCTGGCACACACGAACCACTCGTACGTAGCGGATGCAGTAGGAAAAATATAACTTTTCCTCAATATACCTTCAACTTGAACGCCTCCCGTGAACCACACCGAGGGACTTGCTTAGTTTCTATCTACGTCTGGCATCTCGTGTCTCGCAACCACTTTCTTTCGTGAGGAAAACTAACACTTATTTTCTCGCTCTTCGAAATCTAACTCGACTAAATTGCCGCTTGTTTGACATGTGAACTGACTAACGGTAGCGACGCATCGGTGGTGAAGTAAAATGTACGTTTAGTCATCCTGTCTAAAATGAAGGTGAACTGGACTGAAATGTGCGAGGTCACACGAGATCAGGAATCAGGGAGGTACAGAAAATAAAATCCTCTAAGGTCATATGAGGTCATACGAATTACACGATGTCGTAGGAAGGTAGTTTATACAGAGCCTGGTCACAGACCAACTCGACCGACGTGCCATCTAGTCGTGGGGGCCAAAATTAAATCGGCTTAGTAATACCCTTCCTCCTTAAGGACACCTGCAAGACCCACAAGACTTAGGATCCTCCAGGGACTTTTTTAGTCAGATGCTTAGGAGGTGTTTACGAGTTGTATCTCATGGGCTTATTGCTAGGGAAGTGAGTCGAGGCTTTTATCTTGTGGGTGTGTGTGTGTAAGTTTGGAACTGGGTCGAGGAAGGAGGAATTTGTTCCCTTGGTCTGGTGGGTTCGTTATATAAGTATCATTTATGACCTGTTTCAAGGCTGAGTAAATTTAGTATCTTGTTCCATGTTCTCTTACTGTATTTGTTGTCTGTTTGATTTCGTTAACATTCCTGTTTTAACGTTGTTTAGTGTAATTCAAAACTAAACGACCAGCATTGTAGAGATACAGAACCGACTGAAACGAAGCCAATTCAACCACATGTTTGTATTTAGTGACAAAGTGAACACAAGTTGAATTTTACTATATATGTCGCGTCTCCTCACATACGTTTCTTGTCATTTCGAACTCAAAGCTTTTTAGTAGAGTCTCTTGCGTCAAACCGTAATTTCTTGAACGATTCTAATGTTTCTGTCTGCTGGTCTAACTCGGTGAAATTGTACCTCATGAGCTTCCATTGGACTTTACTAAAGGATGTTCAACTTTTAACAGAACTTTCGATCTTTTGGAGACTCACAATTGGTCTGCGCCTAACGGAAGCAAACATACATCCTCACGCACAAAGAACTGTACACGATTATATTAATATTCTTCATACCTAAAATATCCATAAATTTTCCTTCACTCCTACCTCATCCTCACCTCACTGCATCATCCACCTCATTTTCACTTCCATCCGACTCTCACCTTTACGCGAGTCCTCATAACCAACTCACGCTTGCAAGACTCGACTCCACCTCACTACCTCCTAAAACCTCACCTTATCTCCAACTCATTTCTCTCTCTCTCTCTCTCTCTCTCTCTCTCTCTCTCTCTCTCTCTCTCTCTCTCTCTCTCTCTCTCTCTCTCCCACTCACCTCAACCCAACCATCTATATTCTCCGTTCTACCCCATTCTTAGCACCACATCACTCTTTGCTATCCTACTTTTTCATTTTTTTTTACAACTTACTCCTAAAATTCGCTCATTTTCATTTCCACCTTAAAGTCATCACTGCCTCGCTTGTACCACTAAGTCATTCCAACATCCTCATTCGTATCCGTAACTTATTACTTTTACTTTATTCTTACTTATAGCTAACAACACCTCTAACTTATGGTCACTCACACCTCACGAATATTAACATTTTGTTCTCACATCCATTTTATTTTCACTTGCAATATACTCTCACCTGCGTTATATACATACATCTTTTTGTCTTTAAATTACTAGTTCTGTTGGGTTCCACCTTACTCTCACCTCCACCTTACATCCATCTCCACAACGTTCTCAATTCCTGGTTCACTCACCACCCACCACTTCGCCCACACAGCTCACCACCCACCACCTCGCCCACACAGCTCTCACCGCCGGCTCTTGGGCTTCCCGTCCGTCACTTCGAGATATGCTAACCAAATACTGCAAAGAAAATGGCCGGGTATTTCTCCTGAAATAAGATTGTCGTTTGGAGTCTTCCTGCTCCTCTGGACGTGAGGTTGACGAAGCCCAGGAAAAAGTTCCAAGTGAGGAGGATTTCGCAAGTCCCTTGTCTTACGCTTGATATTTAGGACGTCGGAGGGTATAGGAAATAAAAGGAAATGAAGAAGGAAAACGATTCCATGACGAAATAACAGTACGTTTGATCATGCTGGTCCATAAGACTATCACATGATGCTTTTGCGTTTATTCCAGAAATTACAAGTCCAAGGCAGTCAGTAAATGCATTTATTTTGATCAGTCGACCCCTAACTAACATATCCAACCTAACAACTTCTAACCAACCTCGTATCCAAGATGACAACTAACCAATCTTAAGAATCCAACTTAACAACTCCTATCTAACCTTATATTCAACCTGACGACACTTAACCAAACTGACATCAAGGAAGACGAGGTATAATTAACGATGTCACCTTCAAGATCGTCACCAGCTTCTATGTGGCGCTCTAATGTGATCTGACAACCCACTAGCGCCATTAGACCTAGCGGTGATGATGTATACTACTGCTGGAGACCTGGGCCGCTGATGTAAACACTATCACCTCGTCGTGCACTTCACATTTATTGAAAGGGAAACAATGAAAATTCTGTTGAAGACAACAGCTCGATATTAATACATGACAAACAGTCTAGGAAAAAGGAAACTATTTCCTTCACGCTGAATATAAACAAAGGATCGTTGGAAAGCCCAGAAATATAAATTCACAAAGGAGGGCGAAATAGACCAGACAGACAATCTAAGTCGGACCATGTTAGGTCCCATACTGGTTGGAGGCGAGTAGACATTACAGTCAACTGTTGCTACGGTGAGAGTATGTCATGATACATAACACTTCGGTAGAACTGGGAGAGAAATAGCGTTCTTGTCGTCAATACAATACTTGAGCTAAAATTCAAAATCAAATTTCAACCACATCGATTTTTTTAGATTCAGAAAAGAGGAAAATAATCCTTATATTTACCCATCTACCATTTCACTCCTGATGCGTCGCAGAAGGCGGCAGAGTGGGAACGCGGGTTTGAAATCCTCTCCCTCTGTATTACTACTTTCTAAAAGTAAGACTAGATGAAGGACCCAGGTGAGGACATAGGCTCAGTCAGTGATACTATCTTGCCAAGACGGGAATGGCAAGTAGGTATATAAAAGTATATGTTTACATTCTACCTTCACCCGGGATTTCAATTAAAAAACGTTAAATGCAAACGAAAATCTACTTTTTTTAACACGTGGTGACCCGAGTAGAAACGATATGTTAAACTTCCGTCATGACATGGCGTATTTCACGATCAAGTATATCAAGGAGGTCCATATTAACACGGTTGGGAGGCAGGTAGTTCTTCCGGGAGAGAGGCAGGGCTCTGGGTAAAGCCAGCACCAGATGAGCAGGGTGTTGGCTGATGTAGTGTGCTCAGGCAGAGGTCTCAGGTGGGGAGGACCTCGCTGGGGGGTGGGGGTAGTTCTTTACCAGTTTACCCCCTTGATGTTGACTACCATCTATTGATAATATTTTCAACTAATTTTTTTTTGTTCACTGTAAATCATTACCAACTGATGACTCTGTCCCGTCTCGTCTTTAGCATGATTTTAAGCTTCAACCACTCCAGGGGTTCAGGAGCTCGTTCATCGAAATGACTTCGAGCAGGAAAGGATTTCTCTCAATATATTCCGGTACAGCTTCGAATTTATGACTTCCTGAGGCTGCAGTGTAGTCGAGATATATCCCGATAATTTCCCAAATAGCAAAGGCATTTCATGCGTAGATGAAGACGTAGGAGCTGCTTTCAATGTTGGATTTATGGCAACGTGATCGATTCCCAGGAGCTAGTGGGAGCGTAGCCTCTGTTCTCAACATGCATTACCCAGGGATGAGATGCTGGCTTTCTTGGTAGATGCTCGAGCCAACATCGATAATATTGTTACTTTATCTTCATAGTGATTAATCTCTAAGTTAACTTACTGTAATATCGTAATCAATGTTTTAAAGCAATGGATAAAGAAAAATCTTGAAGTCTAACTGATGCGATAAGGCCAAAGGTTCGAGACATTTTCCAGAGCGACGGTCGTCCGATAGTAATCATTGGTGTTTAGCTGCGTCGCTTTTATCTCGGGGACAGGAGGATGAGGGGGGAGGGAGAGGCGAGAATCAGCGAGAGGGAAAACAAGTAAGAGGAGGAAAGAAAAAGTATGAAAAGATAACTCAGAGGGAGGTACAGTTAACTAATAAATCAGAGAAACAATGACATACAGAAAAGTAATTGTCTACTGTTACTGTAGTGCGGTGCGATAAATGAAATGTTTCTGGAGTACATAACTGTACAAAAGTTATACAGATATCCCATTTGCAGGGGGAGGAGAAAGCTGTGGGATATGATTGGAGACACTAAATATATGTTGTACGGGACGCAAACTCGAACATACGATAAAAAACATGGCGGTTCTACTTTCATCAAGATACAATTACATATCTCCACAGATCACAGGGAGGCTGTCTCTATGTATGATCCAGCTCGTTGTGAGCGTGCAAGTATAATGAAGACATTTCAAAGGCATCAGGAATGTGGAGAGTCGATAAAAGCGAAAAACTTTTATCAAGATTCAATGACCTATGACTATCAAGCGAAGGTACCAAGGAGTTTAGGTTATTCTAACGAAACAAAAGGCAAAAAAAAGAAAAGTTTTGGGTTATCAATGTCTTTAAAACAATTCGATGATATACGATGTAGATCTGAAATACGGTAAAAGGGAATTGTTCATACGTTACAGCATACAGAGGCCACATATATATGTAATCAGGCATGTAATCGAAGTGGACGAAAATTTAAGATCGTAATTCTAAATCCTAATAAAACGATATATATATATATATATATATATATATATATATATATATATATATATATATATATATATATATATATTATCCCTGGGGATAGGGGAGAAAGAATACTTCCCACGTATTCCCTGCGTGTTGTAGAAGGCGACTAAAAGGGGAGGGAGCGGGTGGCTGGAAATCTTCCCCTCTCGTTTTTTTTTAATTTTCCAAAAGAAGGAACAGAGAAGGGGGTCAGGTGAAGATATTCCCTCTAAGGCCGAGTCCTCTGTTCTTAATGCTACCTCACTAACGCGGGAAATGGCGAATAGTATGAAAAAAAAAAAAAAAAAAAAAAAATATATATATATATATATATATATATATATATATATATATATATATATATATTATTCCAATGAACTCTGAGGTACATAAAACAAAAGTGAAAAAGGACACAAGAAACAGAGGAGGAGACCGAAAAAGGTCGTAAGAACAGAAGATAAACGAAGGACAAAAGGAAAAAAAATTACAAAAAAGGAGAAACGAAGGAGGAGGAAGAGAAGGAGGAGGGGAAGTGAAGGATACTGCGGTTGGCTCCAGTGGTCCATGAGGGAATCCCGGCGTCCATGGCAGGATCGAGGGGGATTTGTCGGAGCTCTGCGGAGCATCCATGAGAGGATCCGATGCTTTATGGAAGGATCTGGCGGTTCATAAGAGGATCCCAGTTGCCCAGCCATGAGTCTAGCAGGGAACTGTACCGGGATTTATATAATGGCATAGGTGGGGCATATAGTCACTACCGAGATCGCTCGGGTGGCTACTGGGGGACGATTTATATGATGGCCGGGGTAATGTATACAGCCAAGGGACAGATTGTTAATAAGGATACTGGCTGCCTGATTTATACGGTACTCGGTTAGATCCAAAATATATATATATATATATATATATATATATATATATATATATATATATATATATATATATATATATAATTAGTGAAGCAAATTACATCATAATTCACAACTTTAGAGAAATGATTATACGTGTAGAGAAGCAACTGCGTTCTACACCCAATGACAGTCTGTATATCTCCTGGATATACAACATGTGAGATGTAAACAGTTTACAACTCATGGGATCATTTATATCGCTACTTGTAAACCATATGTCCCTGCAGTGGCTTTCATGAAACCAAAACTAACGTACCTGCAACTCGTTTTCAGTTTACTTTTTTCTTCCTCAGGCGAACTAGCAAACCTCTATTGAAATCTGATCTCTTGTGTGAGCCGACCTCTCCTGTCGGCCGCCCACTCCTGTAACACGACCTCCACCTCCTTCCCCTTGCGAACTGACCTTTCCTCTGCGGTATGAACGACTGTGATAATTGGTAAATCCTCGATCGGTTCACTCACCGTCAATGGCGGTCTTTAATTGAGGTTCTGAGGACGAGGTCATGAGGGAGACATCGCCTTGGAGGGAGTCCTGTTCGTGGAAAGCCCTTTCTCCACTACATCACATTCGGCGTTCATTTTTTTGTCACTAATGACTTCAGAGTGTGGAGATGTCGCCTGGGAGAGTGCACACACACATTCATTGAGAACGCTTACGTATATTCACTCGAATAGCAAAAAGTGGTCACGGACAACGTACTGTTCTTAAGAGAAGTATTACATGGAACTACAACGACTACTTGAAAACAAGGAATCACCAACGTTGTATTCGCACAATCATATTATAATTGACCGATACGGTAAGGGTAAAGCACGCCCCATCCAGAACCATCTTGGCCGGTAAAAAATTATACGTTGGGATATATATATATATATATATATATATATATAACGGTCAGTCCTCGAGTGGCTGCTCTCCTCAAAAAAATCTGTGGGAAGCAGCAGCCAAACGTGTGTGTGAAGTCCAACCTTGGTGACAGAGACGTACACCCTCAGCTCACGAGAACTGTGATTGAATAATACCTGATAAACAGGGAGAGAGGGAGTACCACAGCGGCTTACAAAGAGATATGTTTGGAACGAGGTGACGCCTGGAAAATTGACGAGACGGAAGGTTTTCGATTCCATCCTCGTTAATAGAGAGGTGGATGACAAGCCACCCCAGCCAGGTATGTGAGCAGTACTTAATGCTATGGTGAGTCAAACTCCATGTAGATGGGAAATAGCTGCTCACAAAAATAAGGCACATCAAGCTTTAGCAGCGTAATTTGAGTAGGTCACCACTTCCCAAATGAGACTGGAACAATGTTCACAGTGAGAGAACCTTGCGTTGACATTTACGAAGAGCTGGAATGAGAACATTTATCGAATAATAAGGATAATTGCTGATGGCGAACTAGAACTGGATGTAGCAGAGATTTCCTCAGACTGAAGGGAATTCTCTTCTCCAACTGAGGTTGTGAGCTCCAATATATCAACATTATCTTAGACTCCTGTGTGATACAGTTTTGTGTCAATACATAGAAAAGGAAAATGCTTCCCCTGATTTTATGCCAACAGTACGTCTCTCTCTCTCTCTATACTTAGGGACCATAGACCAGTCACCACCATTAGCACCTCAAAAATCGTCTTAGAGTTACGCTCAAAATCCTCCTTCAACATAGGACTTCGAGCATTTCACAAATCGCTCTTAAAGGTCACATAAAGGACTCAAATCTTCTTCTAGCACTCCAGTGTAGTTTAAATCTCCATGTTAACTTCCTCAGTTTCATGTAGTTTCTTTGTCATCATTCTGATCCTTTCAAATGCTGGTGTTTTCTTATATCATATGGGTTTCTTTAACGGTTTTCAAAAGAATGATGTAGTTACAGTTTTTATCAGCACAGCGTGTCTATGTGTGTGTCTGACGAGGGGATTAATTAAGTATAATTTAAGACAGTATATATGATTCTATTCATGATGCAGCTGTGAGCATCTTTTTTTTTTTTCATATTCTCCTTTGTGTCATTTATTTCTAACAGTCCAAACGTGTGCTAGAATCTCTCATCTAAGTCTGCTAATCACAGTATTTCACTTGGCCTTAACTTACAACATTGTAAAATATATGTAAACTTAATTTATAACCTTATGATTAATACTCTCATATTACTCTGTTTCTGTATAGCTACTGCAACCTTGCCCTATTTACAGTGTTAAAAAGCGTCTCTTATAGTACGAGTTGTTAGAAGACTGAAGCGAGGTCAGGTTCCCGTAGCCCATTAGGGTCAAATTCGCTTGTGTTGGTCACACTCCGATTTATCAACTTTCGATCCCCAGTGCAAGGTCTAAAATCCCATAGTGTTAGTACTGTTAGATGTACTGTAAGAACTGCTGTAGATAAGAGCTTTTTAGTTTGTCTTTTTACTTCTGCTCTTGCCACCAAAGCGTCCTTCACCCTTTACCATGCAAAAAGAGTTATACATATAAATTATACTTTGTGTGCGTGTGTGTATGTATATATATATATATATATATATATATATATATATATATATATATATATATTATATATATATATATATGTACACACACACACAAGTTCACAGGTCATATGAAAAAGCTAATGCATATCCTCTAAGGTCCGCTGGTATAAAACCCGCCCATAAAGTCTCGAATGATTTGATTTCCAGTGAAAGGCCGTCAGAGTAAATTCATCTCTTTCAATGGACGGCGAGATGAATCGGAAATAACTTAAATTGACTGGATACTGGGACCTGAAGCAAAGCAGATATGCATGGAGCTTAGTCTTTCTTCATGTAGTGTATATATATATACATATATATATATATATATATATATATATATATATATATATATATATATATATATATATTAGTCCAATCACCAATAGAATTACTGTCTGGTTAGTGATACTATTTGTTACACTTAGTAGTTAGGAGGTCAAATTTCTAGTACATCTCTATCTTATGGAGACGATCCAAATTTTAATGACGACCACAGTCGTTGCTAAGGCTATATGGTGACGTCATACTTTACAAAGTCACTTTGCT
Source organism: Panulirus ornatus (assembly GCF_036320965.1). Classification (NCBI taxonomy): domain Eukaryota; kingdom Metazoa; phylum Arthropoda; class Malacostraca; order Decapoda; family Palinuridae; genus Panulirus; species Panulirus ornatus. Next base: position 2,276,465 of record NC_092251.1, on the reverse strand, counting down.
ATGGCACACACACACACACACACACACACACACACACACACCAGTGGCCTCATGCCTAACATACCCTGCTGCCTGGCTATTATAGTGTTCTGACTCACACCCTTCTGGCTACCAGTCACGTAACACACTCTATACTTAGTTCTTAGAGTAGTTTAACACACTCTTTGCTCTTTGTTGCCATAGGGATGTTACACACATTCTCCTCACTCATACATTCAGTGACTTTCGCAACACTCAGTTTACTGCATGATGAACTGCTATATTCTCCTTACAATGAATGACCTCATGACTTCCAATGACCATTACTACCCTCCATTAAATCTAACAGAAATTTGACCTCCAGTAAACTACTCCGCATCCCCCTACCTCAACATGCTCCTTCACCTTTCACATACCCTCTACTTAAACTCGGTGGATGACAGTACTATCCAGTAATCCGTCTCGTAAGGCGCTAGTACCCAGTGTGTGACGTATTAAGTGAACCAAATGTTGATGGTTGGATAAAACTGTCATCCTCCAAAGCCACCACCGTTAGATACTGTGAATTAGGCTTGTCAAGTGCTCTGAGGAGTACGAGAATATTGCTCATGCATACTTACTTGTCGCCAGGTCTGTTTATCTGTACATACACACATAAATCAATGGATATAAATATAATATACATAAGTACACACGCAAAGAAACGCACACACACACACACACACACACACACATATATATATATAAACACCTGCACCGGCGAGCCATTGTTATTGATCCACCAAATGATCCATCATAATCATATAATCCTGACACTTGTAAGTCTCGGTGGTGCAGGTGTTGTGATCATCCTGGGTCTACGCCTCACTAGTGAGCACACGAGACAATGTAAACATATGAAATCCTGAAAACGTCGGTCAGTCACTACGTGTTGAGATGGTAATGGAGATCCGATAAAGATTATCGTACTCGTAAGAGTAAAATGTCTTGCTCCTGTCAACTAATTGCAACGTAATCTTAACTCTCGTCTAAAAATTTGCTATATTACGGGTAATTATAGATATAATTACGGTCACGACAGTAATTACATTAACGAGGCAAAATATGTTATAGTGCAACACAAGTAAGAAATATACACTAAACTCACTAACTGGAGTATGATAGAAGAGAGGCTTCATCTTATGCGACTGATGCGAACAATGTAATGAAAAGCGACAGAGGAATTAGATTCCATTTAATAGGATCTGCAGCGCCTATAAATGGTTAATGTAACAGGGGATATAACCAAGGCTCACTGAATCAAAATATGTTGGAGGGAGCGCGCGGGTTGTGAGGTCGACGGTACGACGTACTCAGGAGTGACATCACCAGTGTGCAAACATCGTTTGTGTAACAAAACGGCATCTGTAGATTCAGAAATTTCCCCAGAAATACACAGTTGACGGCAGCTAGTCATTCGTCCATGGTAATCTGCGCAGTCATGAAATGGTACACGGAAATAACGAAGTGCGTTACTTACTGCGAGTTGTCGCCCTCACAAACTCTCCTCGATACTCGCTCTCGCCCACGTCGTTGTAGCTCATGATGGAGAAGTAGTACTCGGTGTCGAGACTCAGTCCTGTCACCGTGTAGGTGTACACTCCGAACTCGTAGACGTCCAAGTATTGGTAAGAACTGGAGGACTTGCTACGGTACCGGAGTCGGAAATACTGAGGCTTACCGCCGTCGAAGCCCGGGACCCAGGCCAAGGTGACAGAGTCGTGGGTTGTGTTGAGTACCTGAGGGAGACGCAGACGACGCCGATTTTATAACGCATTCCAGTAGCGGAGAGAGAGAGAGAGAGAGAGAGAGAGAGAGAGAGAGAGAGAGAGAGAGAGAGAGAGATTTAAAAAGAGGCATGAATCAATATATCTGATGGGAAAGTTCTTGCGAAAAACGCATCGGTTGGGGGACACACACACAAAAAAAAGGGATCGTAAGAATATGTTTATTCAAATCCTGAGTGATAGACACTACACCCCTGAGTACCAACAAAAGAAGGAAATATATTCAAAGTAGAGAGAGCGAGAGGAGAGGTGATACAGACTATTTGCAGACTTCCACATGAAAGCAAAGCGAGATAGGAGCAGTTGTGGTGCCCTTGGAGGGTCATTTGATGACTTGTTGATATAAGGAAGGGGTCGCATAGACGCCAAAAAGGTCTTTAATGGAAAGTCTTTCCCCTGTTTGAGGGAGATAGGTGTGGGTTTGGGACGGAGAGAGAGAGAGAGAGAGAGAGAGAGAGAGAGAGAGAGAGAGAGAGAGAGAGAGAGAGAGAGAGCTAATGGACTCTGTATTTACGGCGAACTCCTGAAGGGAGAGCTGGACGTTACAAGAGGGGGACTTAATTGGGGATATGTTGCGTGAGGGAAGGTATGTTGGGAAACAATATTGTGAAGAGGAAAAAGTTAAACAGAGTGCAGAGAACACTTGTGGATGTAGGACGAAGTGGACGGTAAGTATCTCCCTTCCTGGGCAGTTACATTGTGGAGGAAGACGAGAAGAAAGGAGTAATGAGGCAAGATTTTGTGATATAGGGAGAAATGAGTTATAATGATGACTCTGGAGTGTAAAAAAAAACAATGAAATGTGGGGTAGGGAAGTGGGAAAAAACATTTAACTGTAATTAGGACGGAAGTTGAAAACGGTGAAAGAAAAATGGAATGTAAAAAATGAGTATTACAATAATGAAAGATAAAAGAAATGAAAATGGAGAAAAAGAATAAACGAATGGGGTGGACAAGAAAATATGACGAGGGGAATAATCGCAAAAAATAAAGAATGAAAAAGAAAAAGACTGAAGAGGAGGACTAAGTACAATTAGAGCAAGTGAGATGAGATGAGATAAAGAATGAACCTTTTTGAATAACAGGGGAAGGATTCCTTTAATAAATGCATGGGGAATATTATATAGGCAGCTTCAGCTTCTAGTAATGTGACAAGAAAGAAGAAATTCACTATACTGAGAACTTGAGAATATCCCATAAGGTTTAACCTACCTTCGCTTGCTTGACTTGCCTTTCGACAACTACCAGTGACAAATATTGTATAGATTCAGTCAGACAATTAGAAGAGGGACGTTGGTTAACCCATCTTGAAAAGACTATATAAAGTTGCTGATAATACTAAATGAATATTGATTTCAGATGTACCTGTGGAGCAAGGGATATTCACAAGCTACTTACGCAGGATGTATACAATGTGTATATATATATATATACCTTGAGTGCTAGGGGTGGGTCTGGTCGCGTCGGACGAGTGAAGTGAACGCTGACTGTAGAGGCCCCGAGGTCGTTCTCAGCCACACACAAGTAGTAACCGTAGTCTGACTCGAGGACGTTCTTGATGGAGAAGGTGGAGGCCCAGGACACCAAGCCAGTCTGTCAGGGGGAGATTGAGGCAAAAGGTGAGGACAGAAGTAGTTCCTCTAAATAAAGCTACTTTAGATTACCTGTAGAGTTTAGCTCTGGGAAGAAGTTACTCTAAATTGGCTAGAGAATGGGGTTACCTATCTCGGATTTTGGGAAAGCGTACGCAAAATAGATTTAATATTTCATTTATAGAAACTTGTAAGATGAAGGTTCTAAGTCTGGATGGGGGGAAATATCCATTAACAGGAGGATTCAGTTGCTTTGTAGCAGTGATGAAAGCCTGCTTTCTACCGAGTACACAATGACGTACATAGGAGTGAAATAAACGAGTGTAAATCGTATGTGCAAGTACGCTGAGAATCTATCAACACCATAGAATTATTTGATAGTCATTAGAAGAATAGATATTAAGGGATTTGATTTCCCTGAAGTGGAAACGGCATGTTCGGTTTTAGAATCATCTATAGACTACAACATTCCTTTTCGACGTCGGGATATAATACAAGGAGGAATGATATCTTTAACAAATTAGGATTCTCTGTGAAAGTGGAGGAAGCAATTCTAAGGAAGACAACGGGGGAAAAACCCCTGAAGGATCTGATTTAACCTGTCATTATGAAAGGATTGTAATTTCAGAGTATTATTAATAACAGATGCAAGCAATTAATTTCTCTGATCAGATTTAAAATTCCATTTGGATAATTAATGAGAAGAGGTGAACACCAAACCTGAATTCCAAACAATTATTTGAAAGTGTTTGAATTAATTAATGAAGGACCGTGAATTAAGACCATCGGGTTTAGGGGGATTATGTCTTATCTCTATGCTTAAATTTTCTCCTTGAGCTTCTGAGTATCTTTCCTGACGATAAGTGTGTTTACTTAAATAACAAGTACGTATCTGGAGCTCAAGATGCATCAATAAGGCTAAGTGCATCCTAGTGAGTGCATTAACATCTAATGTGTACTGGTAAGGGGGAAAGCGTATGTGCAAGATGAGAGCTTATTCGTAAGTGCTTCTATAATGCCAGAGGCGAGAGGGCATTCGTTTGAAGGTGAGAACGTATCTGTGATGGTGGAATCAAATTCGTGAGGGCGAGAGCGCATTCGTGGTATTGAAAGTGTTTTCACGACGATTAAAAAGTATTAGATTGTGGCATGAGTGTAGTAACCATAGCTAATTCAGCGAGAGGTAAGTCCATATAATCACTGTGAATTGCTGATGATACGAGTATGTCCTAGAATTGTTCGTGGTAATGTGCGTGATAATAGCGTATTCGTGACGGTGAAGAGGTACATGTAAACGTGAGGAAATACTCCTGATGGTGAGGTTATTCTTGTGCGTTTGTGCATTAGTGAATGAGGTGTTTGTTCATATCAGAAAAAGTGTATTTGTAAAGACGAATAGTATAGGATTATTGTATTCGTGGTATATTACTGTATTCGTTCGGGTAAGACTGTATTTACGAGTACAAGATTGTGTTCGTTGGGGTAAGGGATTTGCAAAATATGAAACCTGTTTATGAAGGTGAATGTCGCCTATGTATGGCGAGGGATGGATGTGCGCTCATTTATATTTTTGAACGTAGTATTCATGATAGTGAAGCGAATATGTAAACAAGTCTTTGCTGTAAACAACGAGGATGTCACACGAAATATAAGTTCATGGACATCATGGCGTAACTAACAACTTTGATAATGACATGTTCTTACTCGTACAGTCACACTCTTAACGCACCTGAAACATTGAAAATGAAGAGCATGAAATAAGAGCGAAGATGAGTTTTTCTCAAGATATGAGAGGCAGCCAAGAATATGGGAAGTCTTCGTAAGAACGAACCATTTGTATACGGAATGAGCGGCATTTGCTATACCTTTACAGTTCATCGTGGCTGCTCTTTCCCTGAGAGAGAGAGAGAGAATGACTAGGCTTACCTTCAGAGTCTCGTTCTCGTACTTGTCAGGCCTGACGCCGTTGGAGAGGAGGACGCCGTCTCTCTTCCAGGAGAAGCTGACTTCGGGCGCGCCCTCCGCCAGGCATCGAAGGCGTCCCGTCCTCCCCACCTCCGCCGCCGCACGGTTGAGCAACTGCAAGTTAATGCAGGTGTTAGACAACACGCGATCAAACAGCTGTACTTACACCTGCAGACCATACGATCGTTTCGGAGGCACTGCTTAACAGTATGGTCTGGAACCTTACCTTACTTGATCATGGCTTCTTAGGTCGCCTGCCACCACAACTCGGTCTGGAACCTTACCTGCTTATCTCGTACCTCACGATGGTTTCGGTGGTGTTCTACTCCGTAAGCCCTGCCTAGGACCTTATCTTCCCTAACGTATTATACCTTACAATGGTCTCGGAGGTCTTTTACCCCCCACAACCTGGTGTGTGACCTTATTCTACCTCATGTATAATTTAAACCAATAAATTAACAGATTCATCAAACGCTGTACAGATGGGCAAAGAATACGCGGAAATGGCTTTGTGATGTTATTGTCCTAAGGGGAATAATCTTCAAAAATATTCCCCTATATCGCTCTCAATGATTACCATTATTCCAAAGTCCTCAGTTGACTGTAAAACTGTTTGTAGTCTTTTTTTTTTTTTTGCCAGAGCGATATGACAACCTGCACAAAGATTCGTTCATTCTGTTCATAACGACCGCAGAGTTCAATGCTCTTTCAGTCTAGATTCCGGGATGAGTTTAAAGCCATTACCTCTGTTGCAAGCTTCCATCAACAGTTTTATTATATATTCAAATCTCCTTTAACTAGCTTCCACCGACCTCACTTATTTTCCCTTCCATAAAGGGTTAAAGCCAGGCTTAATTTCTCTCCCTCTGCACAATGTATCCTTATGTAAACCCACTTGTTGCCCCGTAAAGTTTTAATCATGAATCTCAAGATTTTCTTTACTCCTATGAACCGGTGTGTGTGTGTGATCACTATTTGTAAGTTATAGGAAGAGTTTTAAACTCGTGGTGACCCGTCTCCTGACATTGTTTATACGTACCATGTGTTCACACAAACACACACACATACCAACACACAGACATACACACAAATACACTTAGCTTACGCCAGGCGCTCATTTATCGACCAGCAAGAAAAGAGTAGTGAACAGATGGGTTGGTTGTGAGCCAGCTTCCCTGTCCGAGATTCGAACCCGGTACCCGTTATATTGGTGGGTCTCGGTGCTAACAACTGAACTGTGAGAGTTTGTATTTTCTCTCCCATACCAGCTGGTTGCCTCCTGCCCACCCACCTGCGAGTGCTCCACCTGTGGTCTGGTCTTGACGACGAGGGTGACGTTGGTGGTTGCCACCTTTCCGATGCCGTTGTTGACCACGCAAGAGAACACGCCCGTGTCGTTCTTGTTGGATCGTAGCACCGTCAGTGAGGCCTTCTTCCCCCTGTAGGACGGGTCAAGGTAAGTCAGTATTCGTAGTTATCTAATAGGTGGCCAAGATGGTTTTAAACGTGGGGTAATGCGCTGGTTATAGAGATTGGCAAGTCGGGGCTCTGGAGGTGGTAAGGATTCAGAGAACTGATATTGTATGAAGAGGTTATTTGTTAGAGGTCAGTACGTGACAAAGCCAGAAAACAGAAGACCTGATGGTCTCTGATGAAATGTTATCTCTAGGAGGCCAGTACTATTATCGCAAGTTCCTGACTATATAGATATGTGGGGCTTGAAGGTTTAGGGATCATCAAGGTGTGTACCAATACCGTCCTAAGTGCAGTAGTGAGTGAGGAGTGGTATGTTCAGGAAGTCTGTACGAGAGGTCTGGGTTGGGTAGGAGCTTAGAAGGTGGGATTTCAAATGGATGAAAGGATTATACGTGCAACTTAGGGTGGCTGTGGGATTAGCTGGGTAAATGGGAGCCATAGAAAAATTGTTGCTTCTCTCGGCTTGAGTAGTGCTACTTGGAAATACTGTTTAGTTCATGTACAAATATAATTATCATTACTGTCAGAACTGGACTACGATTACTGCTTGTTTGCAAAAGTTTATCTTATACAACTACTACTCTACCACCATCACTACTAATACTATTACTCCTGCTGTTTCTACTAATGCTATTACTTCTACAATTACTACTAATACTACTACTACTAACAATAAAACACTTAGTATTACATAATCAGACCCACAATGAACAGTAACATTTTCCTAATCCAGTAATCGTAAAGATAGAAAGCTACCTAAAAATGCATTTTACAACTAACAAACAAGTTATGAGTAAGACATTAGTAACATGGAGTGGCTCATCAGTTTATCTTACGCCTCGGTAACAACGTTTCGTGATGGTTATGCAGGAAGAACCATAACTACTGATCAAAATTCTACGATCCTAAACGCCATTCATTCTATTGATAGATAATCCCGTCCCCAGAAATCGGTATGTTGTAGCTATTTACTGTTTGTGAGCATTTTTTTCAATAATTAGGTTTTGATCAGTATAATAAATTATATCAATAACACAATTTGTACAGAGTTAGTAAGGGAAGAATGATTTGGTATACGGTTTTCGCGCAATACTGTTACAGAAACGTCACCAGCTCAAACCGGGAAAGCATATACTGCAACGGAACGCCTGCCAGAGAACTATCATCCTCCTGGTCTCTAAATTATAATGCACTCCTTCTGGCCGCCTCCATCATTCCCCTTGCCTCAGCACTACACCATGGACCCCAGACATCCCTTCCAACAGCCTTTACTTTTTCTTGGTCCCTGTGCCTCATAGAGAGACCTCTAAGCATCCCTACCAGCCTCCTCTAGTCTTTTCCTACCCTCCACACCACAACAGGGACTTCCTGCACGCTTGTCAGCTACTCTTCTTAGATTCTGCACCATAGCATTTATCCCAAGAGTACCTTTGTTCCTCATCCTTTAACCTTTCCCTCTTCCTCTGCGCCACAGCACCAACCCCTAGCTGCATAAAGACACCCCTCTTACTCTCTCCCTTAGCCTCAGAAACACAGCAGTAAACCCAGAACAAACTTCATCGCAATTTACCCTCGTAGACTGCATACCGCAACAGGAACCCTTACACCCCCTTTCCCTTCTGCAATAGTGTGCCTTCCTTCCACAACAAAGCTATGACCTCCCAGGACCCTAATCTAACCCCTCTACCCTCCCTTCCAGCCTTCGTACCAGAGAAATGGACCCTGGGTCCCTTCCTTCACCACTTGCTCTGAAGCCACAACACATTCGGCCACAACGACCTTTATTCACCTACACATCCCCGTCTCTAACATCTCCCCTCTTTGACACTGTCCTCCTATTTTTCCTCAGCCTCATCTCTTGCTTCCCAAGTTCACCATCTTTATTTTATTACCTTTGCTTCATCTTCCCCCTCCTTCCCCATTATTCTTTACCTCCAAACAAATATTCCCCATACAGTTGTTTGTGCCACTTCTCCCTTCCTCTCTTTACCTCCAATTCTTTATCCTACCATCTTTCCAAATCCTTCTTACCCTTCCATACACACCATTCCCCACTCCCTCTCTTCCATCCCCAACTCTCTACCTTTCCCCTCCCTCTCCTCTGGTACTCACCCGAAGGTCTGTTCGGTACGTGTGAAGTCATAGTTCTCTCGGGTCCACCGCATCATTTCTTCGGTGAGCGGGTTCCCGTCGGCCGCACACTCCAGGCGGGCGTCCTGACCTTCAGCCACAGTCACCACCTCAGACGTGTACTTGATCGTAGGCGGGTCTGGCGGGTGGGAGTAAAGAGGCGGGAAGTCTTATTAATACGCTCAGTTATCACCGACAGTAAGAAAGATGTTTTTAGATATATGGGACGAGATTGACCTCGGGAGATGGAGATCGTTAGAAGTTTAAGGATACTGGCCAACAATATAACAATGCATGCAGTACACAACAGGCAATAATAAAATGAACAAGAGGACTACTTCGGAGGCCAAGAGACAGTCTCACAGAAGACAATAAAGCAGAGCAGGGTATGCTAGGGGACCTCAAGAGGCTAGAGCCTGTCTGAAAAGAGGATCAAGAGCCCACTGGGAGGAGACGAGTGGAGAAGACAGACGATGGGTCTCATAGGAAGACAGATGAAGGCCAAGTTATTGGCGACCACACTAAGTTCAGAGCAGGATCTTGATTTATACTATAATGGAAAAAGGGATGAATAAAACGAGGTCAAGCTAGTAAAGAGGCACATCTAGGGGGAGATCACATCGTCCCTGCTGCAGGGTGTGCAAAGTTTACGTTTACGCTTGATATCGTAAAGGAAATACCTCCGAACTTAACTCTTCCAAGTTTTTAAGAGGCTTAGGGATGAGGACACTATGATATCTTCAAAAACAGTGAATGGAGCAGTATCATATTGGAATCTTCTGTGATATCACGTACAAAGTACACCAACAATGTAAGAGTGACTGGATATTACTGAAAACTTTGGAAGGTCGAGAAAAATTTGAGAGGCAACTTACACTGCACGTTGAGGGAGACCTTAGCAACGGTGGCGCCCTCCTGGTTCGTGGCCTCGAGTTCGTAGACGCCGGCGTCGTCCACCTTCACGCTCCTGATGTACAGCAGAGGACCGTCGGCAGCCACTAAGGAAGGGCCCGCGCCCCCCGATATGTCCGGATCGTGGGCGTGCCTCCAGGAGTCGTCGATGACTGGGTCTGGAAGCGGAAGGCCGTGGCGGGTCCAGGTGTACAGGACAGGCCCAGGGTTGGCCCGAGCTGTCAGGTTCAGGACTTCAGACTCTCCCACCACCACGTCCACTACATCTGGCGGGTCCGTCAGGAAGGTCGGCGCGTCTGTCACAAATAGAATAAAGAAAAATTTCAAAATAAAAGACAAGATCGAGTCCCTATCATTGGCAACCAAATATGACATTGAAGTACTAAGAACATGATACGATTCAGTAACGTGCATTAATAACACTAACGACGCTATTATTATTCACATGCCACGCCATTCATGATGAGATCTTAAACATGATCTTTGGAATGAAATAACTTTTCACAATCCTATCTGCGTGTGAGGGAAGGAAGTGGAATACAGGGAAAACAACAAGCATCCACAGATTCGTAGAACATTTGTATCTCAAATTTACGTAAATCATGAGAATAGACTACTTAAAGTGTATAACGCATAAATGATAAGTATAAAAGTTTTTTGTTTTCCTCGTCAACACTCCCTCCACTATTACGTTAGCTGAATACACGATGTACCAGCCTCTGCTGACGTAATCTTTTATATGAGCATCTCTATCGTTCCTTTGGGTAGTTGCCAAATGTGACCGGAGCATCTGCTTAAGACAGTCCCTTGATAAAGTCACTTTTAGGATACCACAACACTTAAGACTCCCTCCTCTCTCTGGGCGTCTTCCCCTTAAATATCCCCCCATGCAAACCGACTTCCTCCTTCGAAGGATACTTTCATCCTTCACGAGTTTCTCCTATGAACCCATCCGGGTCTAAGAATACCTTTCCCTCCATCCCTTCTAAGTATTCCTCCTTGACTCGAGTCGCCGCGTTGACCTAGATAATTCCTTCCACATTAAAAATACCTCCCTGCAATTCCCCTATTAAATATTCATCAATGGATCTTATCCCCCCGAGGGTCAGAGGGAGAAAGTAGAAGATGGTGCCTCTGCTGAGGCCTGAGAGAGAGAGAGAGAGAGAGAGAGAGAGAGAGAGAGAGAGAGAGAGAGAGGAGAAACAAGTATTCTGGTTGAGAGTAAAGAAGACAGCATGAAAAAGGGGAAATCATGTGAAGGCCTGGTAGAAGAGGCTCAGCAAAGACTTCCAATTCAAGGCCTAAGACTTGATCAAGGCCTAAGACTTTGAGGAGGTCAAACATAGTCTAACATCCAAAAAATCTCGAGCCGTAAGTAAAGTTTGGGCCCGACAGGGAGGGGCTGAATGACAGTAACGCTAGAAGAGGAGGTTAGTAAAGTCTCACCCTTGGGCCTCGTACCCGGCAGCAGAAATTTAGCAAGAATATGTCTCTAGAGGTCGGGAGATTAGCAAGGGCCTGGCGCTACGGAGGCAGGAACTCTGTAAAGCCCTGACACTTGAAGTTTCTCGGAGGAGTGTTGATACCGGGAAGGAGCTTAAGGCATCTAATGAAGATCCCAACACTAGAATAGGAACTCACAGATCCGTCACTTACGAAGGAGATAACTGAAGGTCTGATACAAGAGGGAGGAACTTCGCAAAAGGCTGGCATTAGAGTGGAGTAGCTTAACCAGGACCTAATATTGGCGTGAGGAGCTTAGCAAAGACCTGTCGCAGATGATGTGCCGAGCGAAAGCTCAGAAGCTATAAGGATGGAACACACGGACGGCTCTGAGGGAAAGTGATGGTAAGTATCAAGAAGTTTGCGTCAATGAGATGAGAGTAAACGAACATCGAGTGTTTGTGCATCCTATTCAATAGCTTACATATTGTGTAAGTTATAATTCTCCTGTTAACTATTTAACTGTTTAAAAGTATTAGAATATGATCAAATTTATATAGTCAGAATGCTGTGTAGGCAACTTGGCATCATTAACACATTCAATAGTCTCAACAGCAGTAAATGATCAGGTCAAGTTACTGAAATTAGCTGATCACATGGATGGTATCTACTTGTATTTTTGCATGCATCTCCCCTCTGGGGATGGGAGAAAAAAAGGAAAGGGAATGAAAATGATACAGGAGTAGAAGATCCCCGTTCTCAAGACAGTACGAAGTCGCTGGTTGAGGGAGGCCACAAAAGGCACCCTTGATGAACCTCAGATTCTGTTTGTCCTAGACGCTCACTAACCACAGACTGGAATGGATTGGTGAGCCGAGCTGCGATGCACCACGAGATAGAGTTAACGACCTGTCTTGTTGATAAGGCGAAGCTCCCTCTCAGCTCCGAGCTCACGCTGGCTCTAGAAGGTCCAATGATATCCTATCCTTCCATCCTCCACCCACCAAATGCTACACCTGGCGATGGTACTGCCCTTTCTGCTACACCTGGTGATAGTGCTGCCCTTTCTGCTATTCCTGCAGATACTGTGAATTTCTGCTGTTGTTGTTGTTACCTTTTCTATTGCCTCTGTCAGTGTGCCGAACTTTTTCGATTAACCTACATACTACTGTATCCTTTCCATCTATTTCTGTTGCTGCTATTGTTCCTGTTGCTGGCATTATTGCTGTTATCCTCATCGGTATGCCTCTCGCTAGCTCTCCCGTTACTCATTTCTAATTTTTTCGTTATCGCTACCGATCTCTCTTCCACCACTGCTTCCGTTTTTGGCATCACCATTATTTCCGCTGTTGTCTCAGCCACTTACCCCTACCACTGTCCCTAATGATTTCCCTGCCACTATCTGTCACTCACCCTTACGCTACCCTAGCCACTATACTTGCCCCTACCCTCAGTGCTAACCCAGCCACTCTCCTTAATATTCCTCTAACCCTGTCTAAGCTCTGACTATCCCTCTTTCGCAGCAAAGTCTCCATTACCTGAACCCTGAGACCTCCCCTGACTCGTATTCCTCACCGCCTCCACCTTCTACCCGCCACATCCTATTTCCCCATTATCTGAGCTTTGAATCTAGAATTTCCCCCTCCTGAGATACCCATTTCCCCTTCTTTTTCATCTCTGAAGTCTCATCTTCCCCCTGATTGAGCATCTCTCTCCCACTCCTATTTCCCCCCTTTCTCAACTCCGTACTTCTCCTCCTTCCCTCTGTAGCAGGTTTGAGCGCCCTCTGTATTTCCTCCTCCCGTATGAGGCTCTCCGAGCCGTTTCTCATAGACAACGAGGCTCATAAATCAACCATAGCAAGAGGAAATCCCAAGTCATTCCATTCTGGCCACCATTTAGCCGCCGAGCTTAGCTGGGGTAAGCTGGGAGAGGAGGAGGCTTGGAGATATAGCTATTGTTGGTTATGAGGTAGACAGGGGAGCTTCAGCTGTGGTGAGGGAAAGGACACCCACAGCTGTGGTGAACGGAAATGGTCTCAAAGCTATTGCCGTGGCACGTAGATGGGGATTGTGGTACGTGGGTAGGATGGGAGCTGTAGTGCGTGGGTGGAAAGGGGCTGTGGTACGTTGGAGGAAGCTGAGGTACGTGGGAAGAGGCTGCAGTGTGTAGGAGGAGGCCGAGGTACGTAGGAGGAGGCAAGTTGAAGTAGGACAAAGATGGAGGAAGAAGACAGTAGACTGACCACGAGAGGGAAGATCAGATCAGGTTGGCGTGGGAGGAGAGGGAGACAGTGTGTGGGAGCAGAGGCGTGGTGGGGGCATCATTCTGCTCTCCCCTGATAACACATCTTAGCCTGGGTGGGAGAATTTGGGTATTCCGGCGAATGTGGTTCGCAACACAAGCGACATAACCTCCGCCATGGACGTCTCCTGAGGCAGTCGACAGAACCTCGACTTTAATAATAAAGTTGGAACCGATATCCCGCGGAAATTATATTGGATGCCGACGTAATTGTGACTTCTTTATCCCGGGACCTTAAGGTGTTAAATGGCTGTGGTAGTAATATAGGCTCTAGGATAAAGGGTTGTAAAGGCTGTTGCAAGAGTCTGTGCCCTTGGAAAAAACGGAGATCATATTCTCAAATAATATGTTAAGTTGAACAATGATAAATATTATATCAAAATGTATGAGATCAGGTCTCGAGTGACGTCTGAATTACACGGTTGGAGTGATGGATAATAGATGCTTATACTCGCATGCCACACAAACAACCATGTGCACACACTGTGCCACACACCCACCCCTGCTACACGCCCACATTCTTCTACAAGCCAGACCCAAGCCACGTAACCAGCCCCTGATAAACTGCCACACCTTGCTGCACCTATACATACAAGTACGCGCCTAACCTGATGCTATACAACCACTCCGTCATCCACACCTTGTAACACACCTACACGCCACTACATAAAAATACTCTCCTAAACGTACACACCCTACCACACGCCAGGCCGTTCTATACACATACGCATTCTTACTTCCTGGTATACACCCACACCTGCTATACATAACCCCAGTACATGGCCACATATTTCTATGTACCTAGCTTTACCACATACCCACACACTCATCACACACGGCTTCACATAACCTACTTCCTTTAATACACGCACAAACACACATCTAAACATGTCCCTACTACATAAAACTGGCAATATATAGCCCCAACCCCACCCTAGGCCGACCCCCATCGCGAGTCCCAGCACTCAGGCTACTGCTCACAGGAGGAGTAGCTTGGAGAATTCTTTGACTTCCACACAAACCTTCCTTCCCCCGCTGCGTTAAGACACCTCTCGAAGCTTAAGTAAGATTTATAGCTTTTTTCTTTTTTTTTTTACATTACTGCCGCAGTGGCCTTGCTGTAAAGCGTTAATCGCTGAAGCAGTAAAGCTCAAGAGAGAGAGCAGTACCAGCAGTCGTGGAAACCAGCAGGAATAGAAACATTAGCGGTAGTCACACACAACAGCTACGGTGGTCACGGACATCAGTGACAACCTCAGCATCTGTAGTCAGTGGAAACAGTAACTACAGCTCTTAGCAGCAACAGCAGCCAAGGACAACAGTAACAGCAGCAGTGGTCACGGCCAAAAAACAGCTGTAGCAGCGGCAACGGTCAGAAGTATCATGTATAGCAACAGAAATCAAGGGCAACAGAAGTAGCAACAGTAAGATGCAGCAAGGGCAGGACGGAGCAGGAGCAGCGCGGTCAGCAGCACCCACAGCGGTCAGCGAGGGTCCTGGTCGGCGTAAAAGGAATAATGAGGTGCTGAGCACGCGTGGCTTGGCTGCCTCCCCAAGTCCTGCCCTAACTTGTGCCACCCTCTTGGTTATCTCTCTCTCTCTCTCTCTCTCTCTCTCTCTCTCTCTCTCTCTCTCTCTCTCTCTCTCCCTCCCTCCATATAACCTTCTTTCAAAATCTAAAGACTTTTCCACTTCAAAACCTTTCCAGGGATATAAAAGCAGGCTGGAATACATTTAGGGCACCTTCAAGTAAAGAGGAGAGTTTGTGTCGCAGGCGTAAGGTAGGAGAGGGGGGGGGGGGGGGGTGTTAAGGCTGTCTAGTCCCTCCTCCCTTCCCCCCCAGGCAAAAACTGGTTAGTGACCACGCATCCGAGAGACGTGCCCAACACATCTCCAGTCTCCTGCCACCTTGCCCTTCGGAGTCCATTCGTCCCTTAACCCTCAAGCTTGACCAATGGAGGATAACACCACCGACCAGTCCCATGTTAATTGCCCATTGTGGGATGATATCATCCTTCTCGGTGTCGTCCTAAAGTTCCTTTTAACTTACAGACATCACCCAGTTTTTCCTCCCCAGTCACTGTCGCTGCTTCCCACCAATCCCATCACCCTACGTAACTACGCACTCTAGTTATCACTCCTCCCAACCCACCGCTGCTCCCTACCACACCACCTAATCTCCGCATCCGACCCTAAGGCCCGCCCTCTGCTCTGCCTACTGAACAGAAGGTGCGCACAGGTGTGGGCGCTAGAGGGCAGTAAGTCAATGAACCCCGACGAAGCAGAGGGACGCTGCGTGGCCACTGGTGGCTTGGGCTAGTACCAGGTGGCTGTATACCAACCACTCTCACCTTCTGTTACGATTATGCTCTTCTCTCTCATCCTGCCTCTTCCACCTCCCAAACAAAACCTACCATTTTCAACTTTTAGAAATGAAACCCTTCCTTCCTTTCTTCCTACCCATCGTGTCGTACGTTCTTTATCTATTACGTTTTCGATTGCAACAATATGTTGAACGGTTCCTTTGTGATAAGATCTCTTAAAACGCTTTCCTGCTTTTGATTTCCTTTGAAACTCTTCCTTCTTACACCCAGTACGATTTATACGTTCGTGTCCTTCGAGTAACTAATCTAAATTTTTTTTACGTCCATGATTTTATCCCTTTACGATCAGTATTTGATTATCAACCTACATGAGAGTCGGTGACTACTCATTTCAGCAAATATTACCTCACGCATACTTATTTTGTTAGCTAATATCATTCACAATCCTTTTTTTTACTCTAGGAGTCTTCAGTCGGTATCTAATACGTAAACAAGGTAGGGGATGATAAAAACTTATCATTTTCAGTATTATAAAATATGTTGCGGGAGCCCTGTAGAAGGGAATCCTGGGGAAAAAAAGTAAGGTACAGATATGTAGACATAGAATGATATGAACAATCTGGTAGATAGATGCATATACATCAGTCTAGATATAACATTTCGTCGAGGGTCAATAATTCAATATATCATCCTATAGTACAAAACACTAAACTGATGTAATGTATCCTCTGTTCAACTCATAAAAGCACAAACGTTTATACCTGCGCGCGACGCATATCACTGCCTCAGCAACAAGCAAAATGCCCAACTCAAACCTCAGCATCTTTGCTCAAACATACGTATTATGAGGACGCTTATGGAGTTAAGTTTCTAGTGGCTTCAAGACTGGCCTTTTGCGCTTCTGTTGGCTTAGTTCCCAGCATTTCCAGCACATTTATGTCGCAGACAAGCTCCAAAAACTTCGTTTGTGGCCGCCCTTGACAGCTTTTCCAGGCCTCCATCTCTGAACACTAGTCCAGTTCCCCAACAGAAGTGGGCGGCTGGACGGTGCGTTGGGCTGACCTTCACGTCTCCCTCTGCACCCGAGGCCAACCAACTAGCCCCTCCCCCTCCAACCCCACCTCACTGCCCTTTATACAAGCCTTCCCCTTCCTCCAAACCCCCCCTTCCATCCGCTCCCTTCCCTTGACACACCCCACGCTTCTCAACAGCAGCCCATTCTCTACTTTCAACTCTCGCACCTTCGGTGTTAAATAGCGCTCTGATCCAACCTCGAGTTCTTTTGCTTTTGCTCTCTCTCTCTCTCTCTCTCTCTCTCTCTCTCTCTCTCTCTCTCTCTCTCTCTCTCTCTCTCTCTCTCACACCTTCTTAATCTGTTTCATTAACCTTCATCTTTCTAGCTTCGTCTTTCTCTGCATGGAAGCGTTATCTTACTTTATGTCAACGTTCCCCTCCAGGCATTCCATATGTAATCCCTTAGCTTGCTACCCCATCTATCTTTCTACAGTTTTGTCAGCAGTCCATTTACCCTCCCAGATATCCTGGTTCTTTTCCATCACACCCTCTCCATTTTTTCTGTTTGTCCCCCTCTCATCCCTTCCCTCCTTCCTTCCTTCCCGTCTCTTTCCTCCTCCTGCAGTATTCTGGCTGCCTCTCTCTCTCTCTCTCTCTCTCTCTCTCTCTCTCTCTCTCTCTCTCTCTCTCTCTCTCTCTCTCTCTCTCTCTCTACCCGGATCTGCTTTAACTTGTTGCTTCGCTATTATTTTGGTCGATGACTGGCCTCATCCCCAGGTATGAGCACGCGCTGGCGGCCTGGCCACTATTATCTGCTACCTGTATATACATACACATTCTCTCCCTTGGTTCGACAGCCAAGTATCACCTATACATCTGGCGCCGTTATCTTCGCGTTTGTTTTGTTGTCTAATCCTTGTTTGTATAAATACACTCATGTGTCTGCTTGTTGCTTCACCATCTCCCCGTTTCCGCACACCAACTGCAGTCTAGTTTATTAAGGCTTATATGCAAGTTTTTTTTTTCCAATAATTCTATACTTATTTTTCAGATTATATATATATGCTGCAGTACCTCTCTGAATGACAAAGTCCTTTTGCAAACCAAGATCTTTTTCCAGAGGCTCGTGCAGTCCGAGTCTGCCTTATTTTCAGTAGCTGGGGAAATGTGGAATCCCTTTAGGGTAAGATGTTCTTCGACGAGATTGTACTCCCGATGATAAAGCCTCGCCAAAAAGAGACTTTCACTTGTGGTTTATTCTTGCTTTCTTTTCATAAGCTTTATGATGTTGAATCTATTGTGTTTGGAAAGGGCCATTTCTCGTACTACAGCTGCATGTAGTCTTATGTAATGAGTGCGTGACGAGTGGTTGACGTATTTCAAACAAAATACCAAAGGATGGTCTTATGACCTTATCTCCTTTTTCTTACCTCTGTTTTCGTATCCTCCTCCTCCCTCATTCTCTATTTCCTGTCTTCTTTTCCCTGTCTGCTATTCCTCTTGGGTTAATCCTACTGCAACAGTCTCCTACTTCCCCATCACATCCTTTTTCTTCTCTTCGTCCATTCCCATTCCTCCCTTTACATATATCCCTCACCTCCCCTTTTTCCTTTACCCCTTATGGCCGTCACTGCACAAATCCTAACCCCTGTCGATTTCTAGGGGGCACAATCAACCCCCTGGTCAAACAATTACCTCAATGATTCATTCGCATCATTGAGATCTAGCCTTCCCGAAGCCTGCCTAATAACGACGCTCTACAATCGCGTTGACAAACTCCGTTACAGTCACTGCGTAACGAGGCGTCACGGAAATACTAATATCGCTTCCCTAAAGGTTTCCCTCCCCCTTTTCAGAACCCCCCCCCCCCCCCACTTCCTCTCTCCCTCACCTCTTTCAGGATACTGAAACCCTCCCCAGCTGTGACGAGATAAGAGTTTTTCTATTGCTAATCAAAAGTTGTGGTTTATGATATCTAGTTGACCGAGCGTTAAAAAAAAGAGAGAGAGGTTAATCGTTTGAATGGGGGTTTGAGGTGGGGTGGGGAGATGGAGAGTGGACGGGAGGAAGGCAGAAAGAGGGGGAGGAAAGATGAAGTGTGGAAAAGAGGAAAAAGAGATAGAGAAAAAGAGAAAAAGAGAAAACTGGGAGAGTTCTGTGTAAGGGAAAGACATTGGAAGAGAAGGAGCGCAAAGACATTTCGGAAAGAAAAACATTTGGTGTAACGGTGATTGGGAGGTAATGGTTATCTGTTGGTGTAAGAAATAAGATAACGTGAAGAGGGGAGAGTCGAACCGTTAACAAGTGAACAGATTAGAGATGAACAGAGAACCATAAAACAGAAAACACTAGAACAAAGAATAGACGTGTTGAATTAAAAAAAAAATACCAGAAACTAATCAAACTAGATACTCATTACCAAAAGGGAATTCAAAGTCTAAAACAAAATAGGAAATTATGAAAAAGGGAAGGAAAACATACATATAAAGACAGAAGTCACAAATACACATTTGTGAACTAGGCGGCTTCATGGCAAAACCACGCCATAGGTAAAAAAAAGAAAGTTCAAATGATGGGCCCCACAAGTGTAGAACTTTTTCCCCATATTGTACAAGTAGGAAGTTAGAAAGAGGTTATTGCGCGCGCGCGCACACACACATACAGACACGCGCACACACATTCAGTGTAATAAAGGAGAAGCGAAGATCAGGGAAGGTAATCCAACTCTGACGAAAGACCTTAAGGAATGGAGTTGACTAATGTTGTTAATGGTGTTCCTTCCATCACTGTCGTCATGTATAAGGCGCAACAGGCCATCACGCTGGCCACATATGGTCAGTAGCAATGTTTGTGTGGACGTTCCACACACAGACACACAGACCAGAACACCCATCGCCACAAAAATTGCAGAGGGGTGGAGTAGTTATTGAGGCAGGAGGTGGCAGCGCTGTTGCTACCGTAGTTAAAGGTGGGGGGATAGTAGGGGGGGGTGGACTATTGCTACTTCTGCTGCAGATTTTGTTAGCGAGACTCGTACTACCGCTGTTGCTGCTACGTATGGGTGACTGCTGCTGTTATTGATCCTTATTCCACCAATGTTACTGGTGCTACAACTGTTGCTGCATTCATCAGCTGTTGCTGCTGTGCTATCACGGCAGCTGGTGTCTCTTGCCCTGACACTACTACTCTACAGCTACATCTTTGAGCTGATCTATCTATTGACGTTCCTCCTTGACATTTCTAAATACTCTTTAGTTTCTCTTGTGAGCTCTGCAAGCGCCTGTGTCTATTACTTTCCTTCTCCTCCTCCTAATCCTCCTCCGCCTGCATTCATTCCTCTTTTGTTTCATCCAGAGAAATTTTCACACACACACACACACACACACACACACACACACTTTCCATAATGAATAACATCCTGTCCAAAAATATTAGAATTAACATGTAAAAAACCGAAAAATAAGCAAGAATTTAAAAAGAAAATGGCATCAATGAACCAAAACTTTGAGATGCCAACGGGAACGACCAACTCACCCAAACGACTTTTGGTGTAAAACACCTAACGTATCCAAGACACAAGAAACGACTACCGGGGTAGCTACGCCCTCCTCACTCCACGACTCGGCCAAGCCCTTCACTGGCAGTCGTTAAGTTGTTACGTCGAGACGTAAGAGGAACGACTGGATCTCTCTTTTCATTTTTCCCGATGGGCGTTGCTTTGCCTTACGTCTCCCATCCTTCACTACTGCTAAGATGTGAGGGGGCCACACGAGGAGCCAGCGTCGTGCGGGACTACTGATGAATTCTCAAGATCGTGTGTGATCGTTCAGTGTTCTGTCTTCCATCTCCTTATCCTTTATTTTTCTTTTGACGTCCTGTTTCATTTCTCTTCTAGGCTTCTCTCATCTCTTCTGTTAATGTATCTCTCTCTCTCTCTCTCTCTCTCTCTCTCTCTCTCTCTCTCTCTCTCTCTCTCTCTCTCTCTCTCGTGTCGAAGTCAATTGCAAGACATCTTGTTATTCTCTTTTCCCATCAGTTCCTCCACTTCCCTCTTAATCTCTCTTGCCTCTCAGTCCTATTAACCGCCTCTTTCCTTTTCAACCCCTGTCACTTCCCTCGCCTTCCCTAATCCTCTCAACTCATCCTTTGGTCAACCACGCCATCTCTTGCCACTAGCCTCAGCAGATTCAACTCATTACTCTATACACGTGACTCTTACAATCTTCCTTTCTTCTTTCCATCTTTCAAAAGTCTTTCCTCCTCCTTTCTTTTATCTTTCCCCATGTTTGGATTCTACCTCTTATCCTTCCTTGACAACTCTTCCATTCTCATCCCTTTGTCGTTTTACCTCCACTCCCTCTCTTTGTGGTCATCTTTTGCTCACTCCATCTTCCAGCATCACTCCACCTTCCCATTTCCCATCTATCCTTTCCCCTCCCAGGCCATCAGTTCCCTCCAACGCCCCAATGGTAACTTCATTTTCCAGGCCCAGAGTCTGGAACTGTCTTTACACACACGAGGGGAAAAAAAAAATAAAATCCCAAATTGCCCGACCTGAGGAGGCAAATCTGTTTACAGGAAGGATCGTCCCGACAAAGGCTCCCGTCGTCCGTCCTCCTCGTCCCCCTCAACCCCCACGAGCTGCTCATGTGTGTTAGGATCGCATCACGCGTATCATCCGCTTCGCCTCCTTCGTCGTCTTCAGTGCTCGAGAGAATCTCTTCAGTGGGAAGAGCTATCAGCGTGCACCTTCTCCTCCTCCTCCTGTCGCGTGAGTGCGTCTGGCGTCGACGTGCACGACCCGCTCACAGGTCTCGGGGATCTCCGATAACTTATCAAAACTCGGATTCAAGTTTACTGAAGGTAATTCCAATTTTTCCTTTCCTTCCACACGCACGAGCTTCTGATAAAAGAAAATCTGGGGGTTTCCCCCGAGCTTTCACCCGTGACTGGAATTCACCTCATATTAAGAACCTAATATAAGAAGACCCATAATCATTTCCTTTGACAAACTAGGTGCATGTAGGAGAAAATATGATTAAAATTCACCCATTGTCCTAGGAGGAAGAAAAGAAAAAAAAAAGATGTGCTTAATTAAAGTCTGAATGACTCCCGACCAAGACCCGAGCCTTGATTAAGGTCTCTAAGTCTGGCACTCAGTCAGTGAGTCCGCCCAGCCAGAGAGGTGACCCCGGACTATGTTGCTTATTCCCGTCTCTGAATATATGAGCTTCAACAACAGAACACTGGAGGAGGTCATGAGACGACTCAATATTCCATAGCTTCATATACAGTGTGGATATAAGCACTGGCCACTGAAGTGACTATATTCCCCCTGCTATGAGTTGCCCATGATACATAAAGCATACATCTTAACATTGCATCAATAACTGGAGATTTTCCCTCATTAGTGGGCCCTACTCTGTCCTAAAACACCAAGGCCCCAGACGACTTTACTAATTCACTGGTTACGATACATCTCCGTTCCATAGACAAACTTTGTCTTCCAGAAGCCCTTTTTCCCTTTCCGTTTTTATAATGTTACTGGTACAGTCTCTTTACTACCCTTCCTGTACCCCTTTTCTACCCCTCTCATGTTCATCCTTAGTTACCTTTCCCCAAGTGTCCTCTCCATTCCCCAACTCTCTTGTAGTTCTCTCTCCTCCATCGTCCATCACCCAATTTCTCCCTTCTCCATTTCCATACGTCCAATCTCTACCCTTCCTGTCACACATCCTTTCTCCCCACTCTCGGTCCTTATGCTTCATGTTTTCCCTCCTCTTCTGCCATTGTTCCTTCTCTCCTCCTCTTCTCATTAGTCCCATTGTTTATATTCTTTTCCTTCTCCCTTCCTCTTTCTCTAATTCCTCCTCCTCCTCCTCGCCTTACCATGACTTGGGTTCAGCCCCGCGATCATCCTTTATGCCTTGATCTTCTTTATGAAAGAGGACTGGACATCAATCCCGAGGTGGGCGCCCTTAACCTTATCTGTAACCGGGAGATTTAGAGGTACCACAGAAGTCTAGTGGGGACTTGAGTGACTACAGGGGACACAGAACCATGGAGGGTTGCCAGGATCAGAAGACACTACAGAAACCTAGCGATGGAGCAGGGAACTTAATGGGGACTCGGGGAATTATGGGGAGTGGGGGACCCAAAGATGTAAGTACCACAGGAACCTACCAGGAGCAGGATAACTAAGGAGGACCCAAAGACCCCTAGGGTGTGGGAAGGACCCCTAAAGGACCCTCTGGGAGTGGCTTGAAGATGAAGCAGCTGATAACCTTAATGACGGCCGGCCTGTGAGAAGGCCAGACAGCCTACTAGTTTTTATCACTTTTTTTTCTTTGTGGTTCCTTTCCCTTACGACGCTAAGTAGGCGTTATGTGGGAGGCAGAGGAGATCTACTCCCTCAAGAAAAAAAAGTATCAAATGATTTCTTTCTTCACACAAGGGTCATTTGCATAGTGATAACGTATATGGTCTTAGAATTATCTTGAATATCTGAAGGAGATTAATGGGTTTAACATATCCCAGTAATGTTTATAACACGATGACCTTAATGACCCTGTTGGTCGATAAGCATAAACGACAAATAACCAAACAACTTTCATTTTCGTTGTGATTTAAAGAAACATTCTATAGAAAAGGGCGTTATTTTCTTAGGATCTCATGGGCTCTGAAGAACAAAATCTTTTAGCTATATTCTAAGAGGTGAAACTATGAACTGATAGTACCAAGAACACACACAATTACTGTAACCAACCATCAATTACTGTTCGATCAGGTTTATAATGTATAAACAAATCTATTTACTCTGTAAACATCCCTGTATATCTGCCACCTGGCCAGCTACTAAGTTGCAGACGTTACTTACTGAACTTCCTCTTAAACTTAAGGTTTTATCCGAGGAAGCGCAAAAATCAGGCCCTATACAAGATCTATTGTGAATATGTTAAGATAAATTCACTTCACATACATATATTCGTATTTGTACGTTCACATAGATAAGCACAAGTATCTGTGCATATATATATATACACACTTACCTTTATCAGTAAAGTTTATCATGAATGCGCCATCAACATACGTATGTTAAGCTGGAACTAACTTCATTTAGGTGTAAGCCAGCGTAAACATATTCATTAAGATAACGTGCGAGATGCCTGGCGTTATCAGCCGTCAGATGGCTAGCCACCGAGATCAAAAGGAGGTCACCTGCCCACTGGCGAGGGCCTGAGGGAAATTTCAAGGGCGCTTTCATTACAACCACTGAATGGCATGTGTTACTGCTCAATGATACTTCGAGATAAGTGCGCTAATGGGGGTCCAGGATGTTAGCAAAGGCTTATAGAATTCTCCTGCGAGGTTCAATTAAGCAACAGTGTTAATTTGGTGCTTAATGTTGGCCTGATAAGTTATGGATAGTAATTATCCCTGGGGAAGGCGGTAAACTGTTCATGAACTAGATGTACACAACTCGTGGCAGTCCAGTCTTTATGCTCACCGTTTTCCTGCAGAAGAGGAAACTCAGAGCTCTTCTAAACGGAAGTAGTTGTATTGAATACTAACACTATTATCCAGATTTTTTTTCGAGGGGGTTAACAACTTGTGGTGCAGGAGCTTCAAAGCGTTGAAAGAGTCCGAATAAACTACAGTTACGGATAACTAAGATTAAGGTATATTCCGTATCACTCAAGGGATACAGTAAATGAATATTCACTCCTCTGAATACGCCAACGTTATTCATCTCTTCCATTCATTCACATGGATACAGTCCTTTATGGGTTGTGATATCCTATCCATTTAGCTCATGAATCTACCTGTAACATATTCCCACCTTCTCACTCACAGCTAAGTAGGACCATTGCTCAGCAACTCTCATTATCAAAGAAGAAGCTTTAAATTACTGGCCGAGTTAGAAACTGGAAGTCCTCATAACTACAACTTGATGCTCGCCAGACACAGCAACAGAACCCACCTCCTCCAAATAACAAGTCTATCTAAACAAAACTTTTGAATATATTTCCTGGCTTCTAAAGATGACCTTTATCAATCTTCAGAAACTGCCAGAGAAACTTACATATTCTCTTCTACGTTAACACAAAAAATGAACATTTTACTACAACGTTTCCACCATTTTCAAAATCTATGAGGAATTCAAATGTTTGTGAAATATATTTCCCATTAGTTATCTAGATGACAACTGTTTTCCAGTTTACATTGGTAATACTTTATCATATTTTTCGCCAGTTCAATTATGCAGATGTATTTCCAATGTTATGCAAACAATGCTCTTCATTTCACGTGGGTGGTGCATCAGCTCGTGGCTACCTATTCATATTCATGACAGCGTCCTGGCCCTATTGTATTCTAAAATACAATAGCCGAAGTACTCATTTTCGGCAAGTATTGTTTTTCCTCTTCATTTGAAATATATATATATATATATATATATATATATATATATATATATATATATATATATATATATATATATATATATATTATTACACTGCAGTTATTTGTGGATTCAACGCTTGAAAACTTAGCTTCAGCAAGATTGCATCATTATCAGTCGAGGAACTTCCCATCCCAAGGGAGTCCACCATTCCCCACTCCCGCGTGGATTGCAACCTTAAAGCTTAGCTG
Source organism: Panulirus ornatus (assembly GCF_036320965.1). Classification (NCBI taxonomy): domain Eukaryota; kingdom Metazoa; phylum Arthropoda; class Malacostraca; order Decapoda; family Palinuridae; genus Panulirus; species Panulirus ornatus. Next base: position 2,250,848 of record NC_092251.1, on the reverse strand, counting down.
AAGCCCCATAAAAGGTTGGTTCTGGAGTTGTTGCATAATGATAGTGTTTTACGTAATATAAAAACTTCATTATTCTCTTGCCATGTTCAAGATGGACGCGGGGGAACGAGAGTCATTAGTAAAGTCAAGTGCTCTCAACTGATATCAAGTACTGACCTTTATGCGTCCGGAAGGGTGTGTGAAAGAAGATAAGTGACATCGAACGGGGACAAAAGTTCACCAATAGTGTCTGCAGAGGGGAGAGGGTGTTCATGTTTATTGGTATTCGACTGCCAGCGAGAGGAGACAAAGTGGCGGGGACTGTGGTAGCCAATAGGGTGATTGGTGGACTGAAGATGTTACGGAGAATGATTAGCTAAGGCTCTGAAATATAGAAGGATTCGAGTTTGAGAGTTAAAGGCTTGTGGGATGAAAGGTCCTGGAAAGTAATGACAGACGTAAACTGTATGATGTAACGAGTTTAGGTAGGAAGACTTAAAGTGGGGATCTCCTGGTGAGACATCTTAAAATGCTTGTACCATGGATGAGGGAAGAGGATGTGATGACAAAGAATACGAGAATCAAAACTGTTAGGATCAGGAATATGACGGTCAAGGGTGTGAGGACTCTGTAGGTTTGATACAATAACCTTGGATGTAAAAACCTGCTAAATGTACGTTATGAAAGCTCAGAACATGTATTCTAATACATAGGGATCTGGGGCCTGGAACAGCACTATGTGAAGATCTAGGCTGTAGATCTCTGGACCTCGGGTATGATATATATAATGTGAGAATCTACGGTATGCTGCCCACGTGGGGAGTTGTTAGTTTGTGAAGACTCAAGCTTTGACGCCCCAGTTATATGAGAGGTAGTAACCTAAGGTCTTTGCTTACTCTTGGTACCCAAGAATATGAGGAGTCAAGGAGGAAGAGTCTGTGCTGCGAGGAAATCATGACAAGCGAACGAGAGGGCGTAAGGACGTGAGAACCTGATCACAAGAGGACCAAAAATTTCGCAATATGAAATAATTCAGAAGACCAATAACACAGACACCATGACAAGAGATCCCAGGACGGGAGGTCGAACAGTGTGAGAAACTAAAATGTGGAAAAAAAAATAATCTGGTGTGGTTACGAGCCCAGATCTGAGAACGACGAGTGTTCGAGAACTCTGTTATTTTCCCAAGAGATACACCTCAAGCTCGAGGCTGTGTGGCGAGAGCTTGCTGCTGGCGGGGGTTGAAGACGTCTAATGACGTTGAGGTTGCCTTATCTTCCCCACAAGTGGTTAATGACGGTATAGTGATGCGATCTACGGGAGGTGCACTGGGGGGAGCCTTCCAACACACCTATCTGCCGACGGGCCGAGCGGCCGCGTTCACACAAGACAGGACTCGCACACAGGCACCAAAGGAATAAAATAAAGAGATAATTCTCCGTCTGGACTGGAGTCTGGTAATACGAAGTGATGGTTCGTGTCTCCTACTTTTTCCTACCGGATAAAAAGAATTACTCCAAGATGTCGAGAAAATGAATTCGAGTGTTGATTCATAAAATATTTTTGAGCAACTTTTTTAGAGGGATTTACGCATTATCAGTGAGAACCCAAAATGCATCGTGCATTATGAGCAATACCTTGTAATTATGTGTATTTGGCGAACATACCTACAAGCCAGATCGAAAGGGGAGAACATGACCGAGATGCAGGAGAGTTTGTCCGTGTTTGATATTCTATTAATTTCTCCTCTTCTTCCCGAGCAGTCCACAGGAAGCGCTAACGAGATCCCGAGACAGATAAGCTTATCGGCCAATAAAACGCCGGGATTCTGACGCTAGTGACCGTCATTACTGGGTGTCATTGTTCCTTGCCAGCTACCAGAGGCATTACAATGCTTTGGCCAGTCATCCTTACCGTCAAGGACACTCACACACTCACTTCTTGGTCCTCTCTCTCTCCCTCGCTGATGTACACAGACAAAGGGTCACACTCATAAACACTTGTCAACCAAAAAAGTTAAAAAATCGTGGAAAAAGTAAACAGACAAAATGGAAAGTCACCCTGGAGGGTAGAAAAATGCATACATACACAGAAACAACTGCACACACACAAAACTCCATCCAGCCTTCACCCACACACTTCCAAAGATTATCCTACCATTAATGTGTCTCTGTAGTGTTATCTATCAGTACTCTTCATCTTAGTCTCCACCTCTTGAAGACTGTAAGAGCTTCTCTCCACCAACAAAGAGGATCTAACCTTCAATTGCGGGACGTAGCACCGAGAACTGACCAACAATGAACTCGGCTTAACCCATAAAAGCATTCCCTTCATCTTTCTCCAACTCTTCCACGTCTCTCCTGTCTTTCTTCCCTTCCCTTATAGCCACTACCGCAGGTGTTTTGTGCACATGTTTTAAGGATCTTCTCCTTCCTGTCCACCTCATCTCACTCTTTTCATCGATTCTCTTACCCCCCCCCTCTCTCTCTCTCTCTCCACAACAACTCTTATAATTTCTCCCTTCCTGCACGATTTCCTCGCCTTCTTCCTCCTCATGTAACTCCCAACAAACTCACTCATGAACAGAAATAAAAATTATCATTGTGCTAATGATACTAATGACAGTTATAACAGCCTTGATTTTCATAATGAACACAATGTCCTTGTATCGATATAAATGATGACTAAGTAGTCAAATCATACCAGTACTACAATTACTGCTAATACAACGACTACTCTTGGTATTACTACTATGGTAATATAGAGTTATATCAAACCGATACAAAACTTTACACACATCTTTCGTGAGGTACTGCAAGAACGACAAAAAAGCAAAATCATAAATTAACCATTCAATAAAAACGGTGATTCAAAATTTTCGTTTCCTTACTATAAAGTAAGCTTACCTAAAAGTTCAGTTTACAATCTCAGCAACTTGTGTAATAATCCCAACTGTCTTAAAACATCAAAATGCGTTCGGCGATAACTGGTGTTCGAAAAACAAAAGACATTAAGAGCGTTTGATCACATCTACAACAAAAATACATAAAAGTCCTTTCGATAATCACGCTGTATAAAGACAAAAAGTACTAATACGAAATGCATTTATAAAGTCCTTTATTCTGCATGCATAGCCGTCTAATATTGATTTCCGCTGCCAGTGTTCCTTGCAAAGCCATTTAATCTTTCAGTTTACAGCAACGATAAAGATTAAAGTCTTAATTTCAAAACTAAACTATTGATTTTCATTCCCTACTTTCTCTGCAATGGCTTTCAACCCCTTATGTCAGTATAAGCAACGTTAAGCATAATGGTTTCAACATGATAGAAGTTAACGATTACTTAATCCCAGAAATCCTAAAAAAAAAAAAATGCACTTGGCAACGGGGCGTTCGCCGTTGCAAGCCGGATCTTGCGCTGGTCCACCATCGTAAACAGCTGTCGAACGGTGGCCGCCACGACGGGGCATGTTTTTCTCTATAACACCAGGGAGGAGAGGCGACCGTGGAGGTAGTTAGTCTAGCGTGAAGTGTAGGTATGACTCATCCAGGGGCCCTGGAGGAGGAGGAGGAGGAGAGGTTTAGGTAGAGCAAGAAGAGCAGGGGCGGTGAGGGAGGGAGTTCAAGAGGTGAAAGGCGACGGTGAAGACTGGGGAGGAGGAGGAAAGAGGGAGATTATTGGTGAGGAGTGGTTATGAGGAAGGAAAGTGAGGAGGAGGAAGTCGTAATGATTGTGGTGCAGCGATAGGAGGACTGTAATAGTGAGGAGCTTTACAGCAAGGGAGCAGGGAGAAAATTGGGGAAGATGTGCGTGCAGGGTAGATGTGGGGTTGAAAGGGGAAGGGGGCAATAGGGGAGGGAGGAAGCGGGTGGAGCAGGGGCGAATGCCCGGGGAGGATGTGGTGGTGGTGGAGACTGGATGACGGTGAGTGGAGGAAGACTATGGATAGACACGTGCTGAGAAAGATGTAAGGAAGAACTTGTAAAGGAAAAGAGGAAATGAAAATAAGGCTGAGGAATAGGAAAATAAATCCATGAAAAATAAGGCCAAGAAAATAGTCAGAAAGATGTAGAAAAAAAATAAAGAAAAACGGAAAGCAGGAGAAGGAAGGTGAAAGAAGATAATTTGAAATAACGATAAAAGATAATCGCAAATAATGCAACAGCAACAATGTAACTCTGGGAAGCACAATTCAAGGGTTCGCCTTGAGCCTTGGCAAAGACCCTCCCGGACGTCTCGAAGGCCCACTTGAGGTAATGAACGAAGCGGAGGAAGCAGACGATTAAGATCTGGAGGTGAAGACCTTTGTAAACCGCCGCGTCCTGTGTCCTCGAGGACCCACTGCCGAATCCTGTAGCCTTAGCAAGAGAGCTAGGACCAGTACCTGGCTGTGAGACGAACCCTCAGTCACTATAGTCTCGATGTCTTGCCAGGGAATGAGACGTCACCCTCTGTAAAGTCACGTGTCTTGGAGGAGGATCGACTCGTGACTCACAGCGAAATCCAAAATGTCGTCAAGTGGCTGAGTTGTGACCAGTCGCCAAGCTTTATATAAACCTGAAGGACAAAATTGAGGAAGAAGGCTTAGGAGTGACGACTCGTCAAGTCCCGAAGCCTGAGGGAAGACAGTAGGTGGAGATACGGGTCAAACTGCGACCCAGCACCATGTCCTCAGGTGGGGAGGAAGTTGACCACTATCAGATTCCGTGGCCTGTGGTAAGAGATGGAGAGAGAGAGGCGGCGTGATGTGACCCAGCACCATGTTTTCTTTTCCTCGGGGGGAGAGGAACTTTGACCCACCGTCATGTTCTGTCGCCCAGTGGATCGAATTATGAACCAGCACAAAGTCATCTCCCGATGGGGCACGGCTACTGAGCTTTTGACAATCACGTCTCATGTCCTCAAAAGTCGTGAGGTAGAAACTACAACATGATTGCCTATCCTCATTCAGATAGGACGGTGAGGCTTGAGGACGGCCAACCAGTTCTTATAATCTCCTGATGCAAGGGTGACGACTGCTGGAAGATATCTCTTGGTCCTTTGTCCTCCCGGGTCCGCCTGCGAGCGAGGACGAGCATGCAAGACCCACCCTCCACAACTACCAACTACTTCTTCCCTAATATCCCTGGCTTCCCTTCCTTCCAGCAGGTCTTCCTTTGGTGAAAGACGTGTCCGCCTTATCACGCTGGAATTTATAGTCTCCTATGTCCTTGTAAGAGCAGTATTTAGTTTCCAGGACGTATAATTACTTTCTTCATACTCATACGACATTTAAAACAGGAAAGAAGCAAGAAGTATACATATGACTTACGTATTTCTTACAACTCATTGTCCTTACATTGTATTTAAATGCCTCACGCGCTCCTTTTTCGCAAATGATACATATCTTGGCATAACAGCCTCTCAGAACAACAATGCTGTGCAAGTTGCTAATTTGGTATTATAATGATATGCATATTTTCCTTGAAAATCGTGCTCTGAAATGAGAGCAAGTCCTTGTTACTGGCTCTGAATTCTAATCATATTAAAGTTCATTGTTGAAAACTTTCAAATTCGTTGGTCTTTAAGGAAATATCCCTTTCTACAATGTAGCTGGTTGGGCAGTTAAGCAATTGTGTGGGGGTGTACAGTAAGCGGTCTGTCAACTGGATGGTAGACAATGAAAAGTTGGTGACTGAAAAAGTAGATTAATGAAAGAAGACAAATTCAATGTTCAGTACACCTCGAAATCTGTGTACTTTATATCATTATCATTCCTGTTATTATCAATAATACCATTATCATCACTCATTTCACGGGGAGAGAGAGAGAGAGAGAGAGAGAGAGAGAGAGAGAGAATGCAGCAAAAGCATTCTTTCGTTCCTCGTTTCTTTACACTTTCATGGAGGATGAACACCCAAGAAGTGAAGGAGGAATTCTGTATTTTCCTCTCCTTGAATCCAATCTTACGAGCTCTAGTCACTGTGACGAAGTTAGGAGTTTAATTTGAGTGTTAAGGGCGTGAGCCATGGCGTGGGTTAGGGCGTGGACAAGGGCGTGGGTGGCTCCCTGTCCCACACAACCATCCCTTGTTCTATGACCTCACCGTCTTCACACCTGCTCTCAAGCACGTCATTGTGAAGGTATTAGATTCCTCCGTTAATACACTGGTGGAAACACTACTCCAGTTACTTCGGACATTACGTGAAGTCCAGACGAAGAGGATGATAAACATTAAATTAGACATGGCCATGTGTATATATCGGTGACCAGATCGCTGTAGCACTCCTGAGCTTGGGTAATGGCTTGCTCCACAGGAGAAACCCAGATAGACGCATGAATGGGATGATAATCGCGCGAAAGAAATGCAACAAGAGTTACCCGTATTTCTTCCCCATTTTCTCCCAAGGCTTTAATGGAGGGTCCTTTTACTCCCGCTCCTGACGAAACCTCCTCTGGATCGGTCATGAACTGTGCCACGAGGGAAACATTCCACATGCACTGACGGACTACCAAAAACGGTTTAGACCCTCTGGAATGCCGTCCATCGCCGAGCATGGTGGATCTAAACGTTTATAAAGCAGGTGGGGAGGTAAAGAAAGAGTTAGGCGAGGTCCAAGTGTGGAGGGATACGTTTATAGGCGAGTGGAAGGCCTTTTAAATGTCTGTTTACTTGTATGTCCGTCGCCAATTGGCGGAGATGAGGAGAGGACAGATTTCCCCTCCCCTTCCTGGAAAACAGAAATGGATCGTACGTCTTTCCTAAAGAAAATGTTGACAAAAAACAAAACCAGTTATTCCTTTTGAGCCAGTTATAAAGCTTTCTGAGGGATGGAAAAGTAAAGGTAAGTGGCTTAACAAAACTATTACATCATAAAATAAAGTGGATGATCTAAATGCACTAAACATTGCCACGGTTGTATCATCCTCATTACGGTAACAGTGCAATGCGAAACACGAAAAGCGGAATTTTTAAAAAAAAAAAAGGCTGCACGAACGTTGCCAATTATTACTCACGACCGCCAAATATTGACCGATTTTTAATCATCCCGTATTATCAGTCCTCATCATCAACTCTATAGACTTCCTGCTATCGGTAATTAGCAATCATGATCAGCTCAGTGGGCTTGAATCAATAAAGCAATTGGCTTTCTTTCGAATTTCTTTAAAAAAGGAAAATCAATAAGGCATTAAGCTTTGTTTTAGAATTCTACAGATAAAAAGTGCTTTACCAGATTCTCGAAGATGTAAAATGTTGAGTAAAGAGCAATGTGTAAAGCGACCTAAGAACCCACTGAACGCAATGATTTACCAAAGAAAATCGTGAATCCATCTTTAAATACACTCTGCGTCAATCAGCGAAGCAAAAGGTTTTTGTCTTCGCCTCAAGAGTTCGATTAAATGTCTCGTAATAGGATTTACAATTACCTTAGCTTCTCCTGCTTTTTGCCGCAATCAAATTTCAATTTACCCCTAAGCATAATTATCATCTGACGTACTAATACATCTATCATCCTCACCTTGACCGAATTAGATTCATATACGTGTCGCCTTTCTTATCCTCACGTATCATTTATCAATCACCTCAGGCTCATCATTCTAAGTTTCCTGCTGCTCCCAGTCACACAGTAGTGACCTTACCTGACCTTGTGTCTGTTCCAGTTTTTATTCTTCCACCTCTGGTCAGGTTTTTTTTTTTTTTCCCCGGAGAACCGACCGTCTGACTGGCTGGTTTGGTAGTCGTATGAGAAGGCAATGAAAGTGCTTCTTTGCCTGCCTGCATTTCCTCTACCTCCGTCCCTCCTCCCTAATCCTTATCTCTGGGATATCCGAGATGTCGTCGTTGCCAAGACTTAATAAAATCCATGTCGTTGATGTGGGATTATTGTCGTTTTCTTTCTCTTTTAAAAGAACGCCTAGCTGGTCGTCTTCATGACTTCTCATTTGTCTTTGCCACCTTCACCATCATAGTTCAACGATGTTCATCTTTCCTTTCTTAGTAAATGACAGTCTCATCCCTCACGAGATGGTTATCTAAAGTCTCTCCGTCTCTGATTTACAATCGGGATCCTTTTTATCTCCGCAGCCAACACTGTCTGCCTAAACCTGGCGTTTTTACGGATCGGTATCTTGAGGATATCTGAACGCCCTTGTAGTCTTCCTATCTCTATCTCATTACCTTAAAAATATACGTAATATATATATATATATATATATATATATATATATATATATATATATATATATATATATATATATATATATATATATGTATATATATATACATACATATATATATATATATATATATATATATATATATATATATATATATATATATATATATATATATAATATATATATATATATATATATATATATATATATATATATATATATACATACATATATATATATATATATATATATGCGCGTCCGCTCACAGTTCGTTCGCGTTCACACTCGCCTCAACTTCTGTCGAGTAACCGTATAAAAAGTCTCCAGCGACTGCTTATGATGCTCCCACAGAGAAGTTGTTTATAAGTGTGTACACTGCAGGGCCGCCTGCCTCCTGTAGGGCGGACTGGTCTCCTCCGACGGCGCTCCTGACCAAAATAAGGAGAGGAGTCTAGACCGGTCTGACCACAGGGATCCATGGTGGTAGTGACCGACTAAGACCGGTTTGCCAGGGGTGGACCAGACCGAAAAAAAAAAGGGCCTGATGATTATTCCCAGATGTGGAGGTCGACACTCTTTTGTTTTGAGTGTGTTCTGAAAATCTTTTATACTTTCTGCTCTCGTCTTCTCCCGGGAGACGTGATGTTAGATCTGATGTCCACGGTCATCCGGGAGTGGTATAAGCGGAGTCACTGACCTGAGAGAAATACTTGTGGACTGTTTTTATGTGTACGAGTAGGTGGGCCGTGGGCGTGTACGTGTGTGAGTATGCAAGTGAGTACGCGCATGCTTGTGTGCGTAAGGACATGCAGATGCACATGCGTGCACGAGTCTGAGTTTTAGTGCGAGTATCTATGGAGTCTCATTAGCACATCTCAAGGGTTCCTGAACACGATCTTCACTTTGTTCGGCAGGATGAGAGCAGTGGATGAATGGAACGAACTGAATGGCGATACTGTAAAAGCGGCAGACGCCATACACAAGTTGTATGATAAGTACAGATGTTTCAAGAGATGGCGCCTCACGAGTGTAACACACCCTCGCCTTGCAGAACAAATTAGCAATTAAAACAAGATATCATAAGGAATATCACAACTGCATATACACACACACACCACAACCCGACCTCCCCAGCACTTGAGAATAAAGCAAGCGAAGACTGGAACGCTTCAGTGAACCACATCTGTCAAGCTCCTTATACGAGGCAAGTAATGTCGTCATGTACGACAGTGTTTACATGATGTATTATCCACGTGATAACTGATGTTACTGATATCAGTTGTCAGCCTTCTCGACACAAGTGTCTAAGACGCCCCCCACCCCCTTAGACAAGAAAAATAGTCAACGAGAGGCTATATATATGTGTGTATGTGCGCGCGCAACTTCGAGGACTATCGGGAGTTAAAAGGAGAAATCTTAAAATCTCACCCCTGGAGGAAAATTAATACACGCACACACACGATGATCCTGGACCGTCTAAGTAATTCACGTAAGTTTACAACCTAACCCACAACGTATATTGACGTATAATGACATTTTACGAACACCTTCCTCACAGGAAGATTTGACATGCGTGAACTTTTCCACTTGATGAGAATGTCCACGGGAGGCTGGACAGCTGCCACATCCGGTCAAACAACGCAAGACCCTCATAAAATGCAAGCAACGTGGGAGGCCTCTCGCATAACCACTTTACCTTTCCTTAAAACTCACTTACGACTTTAGATAGCCATCCAGATGAGAGTAGTTAGTTTTTGGAGGGAAAATTGTTAAAACTAACATTCCTTCGTGTATAAATGACGTTGAAATGGGGACAGTTAAAACCAACATTCTTTCGTTTATAAATGACGTTGTTAGAATGATTCTAAATATAACCTGAGTAAGCATAAGAAGTCTATTGGCATGGACAACGAGGAAGATCCGGGTGTGTAAACGAGTCTTCACTTGTGGCCAGTGTTGATGATGCAGAGTTACAAGCATTGTTGCTCGTTATGGTATTGTTGTTCCTGATTTAGATGACGTATACAATTTTTCCCCGAGCGCTTATAATCTAATCTTAATATTATGCTTTTTACTCGTTTTACCGATTCTCGTTATTGATCATAAACGACCCTTTCAGCTTCTGACAAAAAATCTGACTCAGTTTTCGTAAATTTTAATCTCCAATTTATTTCTTATTAATACATGTAGAAATGATGCATATATATGCTACTACAGCTGACTTTGTCATTACGAACAAAATGTTTTTGTCTTGTTCTATCATTGTTATCATACTCTTTCTTCCTCTGTTTATCTTCGTTCGAGCGTGTTGTTACTACAGCTGTTGTTGCTGTTGTAGGAATGTAAATATTTTGATAATACAACTGTTTGTCAAGCGAACAGTATTTACATACGTGAGTGACATATTAATGTTGGTATTCATTTGGTATTAGTCGCGATTAGTAATTTGCATAGTCATTGGCCTTCACAACAATGCGAATACAGGCCCGCACAACATACTGGGAAAAAAAAAAAACTACGAAATTTATATTGTTCTGTTGTGGTGGAGATGATGGTGTCTGCATTGGTCGAGAGGTGTTGGAGGAGCTTACAGAGGGTGATAGTGCTAGCAATCTTCGTGATGGTGATGGTGGTGACTGCTGGAAAAGTGATGGTGATCATGTGGATGCTGAATATGTCGGAGGAAACACATCCAAGTGTTGGAGAAGGATCGGTAATGCTGGCGAGTGTTAGAGATAGTGCGGTGTTTACTGGAGGCAGTGGAAATGCTAATGATAATTATGACTTGCTAATGGAGGCAGTAGTTAAGGGTATTGGCGTCGTCATATTAGAATGATGGTTGGTGAAGGTAGGTGTTAGTGGTGATGATAGCAGTGCTGAAGATGATGTAGACGGGTTATAATAGTGAAGATAATGGGGGTGTTTGCGGTGGCGAGACCCGAATTCACTGGAGAACTGTATCGTAACCAGTTCATGATGATAGGAGCGTTAAGGGCAGTGGTAACTACACACTAGCAATGACAACAGTGCTCATTATACATTCAGATGATGAGGGTCAGTGATGATGAGCATGGCAGTGATGAAGATGGTTAGATAGAGGGAGTCGAGAACTATAATGCACACACTAGGGTGAAGTTGATGTACGTAATGATGACAAAGATGGGTACACAGTGAAGTTCCTGATGATCATCGTGATGATGACTGACAGCGATGATAATGACCACAATTATGACGATGACGGTACTAAAGACGACGATGAAACTAAAATCAGTGACGATGGAAATGGTCTATATCTTCGGACATCAACGAATGGGCGCAGAAACTACGGCTGATAATGATAATGGTGGTGATGATATTCGGGAGACATCGTGGCCAATAATGGCGATGATGACAAGGTCTGGGGAGAGTGGAGATAGTTGGCTGTAATGACAGGTTCGGCAGTGAGAGGAGCGTCAGGGGAGTCGGCGGTACGTGTCTGGGGGCGGTAGCCAAGAAGGCCCTGAAGGCAGCGTAAAGTCGAGTTTTTACAAAACACACTTTTTGGGTGACTTGCTAAGTCGCCTCCCACCTCCCTCCCTTTTCCTCTTCTCTCCCTCCTGCCAACCTCTCACTCAACCTCCCTCGTCTGTACTACCTTCTCTCCCCAATTTCCCACCCACTAAGAGCCTTCCTATTTAGATAAAGTATCAGTTTTCCCGCTCACCGTAGCTACTTCGTCGTGTCTCCCGTGTTTATCCCCTGAGCGGTGGTGCAAAAGGCTTCCAGAAGCCACAGAGGGTCTGTGTCAGACTTCAGTAGCCAGGTAATTATAAGAGATTTTTGCGAAGGTTCTTCATCACGAGTTTGCCATCTTTTTCCATAGAAGTTGACTCATTTCCTAGATGCAAAATATAGATACAAAGTCAAACTTTCACGTGACCTTATCTAATAATAAGAGTATTACGTCTCTTGGCAGATTCTTTGGACCATATCTCTAAAAGACTGACTCCTTTCCTATCTTTCTATTCCCTCTTACATGCTTGTCCTCTTCTTACTTTAGTCAAATAACTGTCAGTTCTTCTAACATCTGCTTACTTTCCTCCATCTCTCCTTCCAAGTCCTCATCCCATTTTCCTCACCTCTGGTAAAAATCTCCCTACGATAACACGTTCTCCAGTGCCCTGCGCTCTCTCTCTCTCTCTCTCTCTCTCTCTCTCTCTCTCTCTCTCTCTCTCCCCCCCCTCTCTCTCCATTTCCCCCTCCCGTCATGAGTACTTCCACCCCTGCACCCTCACCCCTGCCAACAGCCACAACTAAAACCACAGCCACTGCTTTCAGTCTCCCACCTGACATTACCTCTGGTGTCCTTCCATGACCTCCCTGCTGCCTCCTCCTCCTCCAGTCCTTCACCTCCCTCCTGTATCCTTCTGCCTCTTCGTTACATCAATATACCTCTCGGATATCCTTCTATTTCCATCATATATATATATATATATATATATATATATATATATATATATATATATATATATATATATATATATATATAATGACACAGTGGTTTAGTGTGGTGTGAGCAAATAACATCGAACATTTTCACAGGTTATGCAAACATTTACCGAAATGGGGAAACTTGTGCCGTTATGCCCAGCTCTCTGCAGTTGCTACCAGTGACCGCAACTCCAAGTATTTTTCTTGCAACGTATTAAAAAAAGATGTTTGTTACTGTGAGGAAAAGTACCTACTACCACAAAGACTGCGGTGTCATCAAGATAATATTGTTCTTCTGGGGAGGGAAAAGTATCTTGGAAAGTTTATAGGTAGAGAGGAAAAATATCCAAATTCTATCGTCAAGAGGTACAAACAGAGATGATTCTTTAACTATCATGAGAACAGACTTTCTATATAACCTGTTATTTTCGGATCTTTGTCTCCCACCTCTCCGAACCCCTATACCGTAGCACTTCACACATAGGAACACCAATGTCAGGCCCCTCCTTCCTCCCTACAACCTTTTGTGACCAATCCAATTTCTCTCACGTAGCCACTTATACGTCCACTTCAACAGGACTTCCTCTCTTGATTGCTTCCTTTCGGAAACATCCCAAGTGAGGGGTAGGTGCCTTTTGGGGGGGGGGGGGGAGTTCTGTCCTTCAAACGCGGCTCACAATGACGTGGAACAAACCCAATACAATCACAAGTCAGCTCTCCTTCCCCGAGGCAGACCCACCGAACAAGAAATGGCAGCCATATGGCCTTCAGCAGACGGGGAAGTTGTCGGGGAAGGAACATCTCCGGCAGTAGGTGGAGACGCTCCTGACGGAGGGAGAGCATTGTTGTGTTGACAGGGACGAACGTTTTCAGAGTTCTATTGGCAAGATATTGGAGGAGAGGAAAATCGTTTTATTGTGCGGGTTCTGTGGGGAGGATGTAGATAAGGACACAGAGAAAGATGAGGGTAAAAGAGAGAAAGAGAGGGGTGAGAGCGTCTCCTGGAGGATATGAAAATTTCGATTGTATGATTAATGATCTTAGAGATCACGGGGAAGAAGCTAGTTGAATTCTTGAAGTAAATACGAGGAAATAAGGTATTTGAACATAAAAGACAAGGAAAAAAGGGATTTGAACTCCTTAAAGGACATGGGAGGGTTGTAGAAAGGACATGGGGAAGCAAGGGTGTTGAAATCCTCAAAGAACTTGGGGGAAGAAGGAAATTATTACGAGCTAGGAGATTTCATTAGTCATAACCTCATGGTTTGTGAAGACGTTTAATAACCTGTCGAGTTCCGCTGTAGACAATGTACCACAAGGAAAACTTTACATATGGGGAATTAGGACTAACGTTTGAAGTACTTAAACGATTCTTTGAACAAGGGAAAAATATTACAAGTATTGTGACTGAGAAAACTATTGAAAGTATTGTGTGAACTAGAGCAAAATTTGGAAACATTGTTTGAAGTTGGAATAATATTGGAAGCATTATTAAGTGTACATAAACAAAAAATGTAAAGTAGGAAAACCAATGGAAGTATTATGTCGACTGCAATAAAATATTACACAACGTAAACAAGTACGCATGTCTTAAAGGATGTATCTTTTTTATTTTGTGTATTAGGAGAAACAGATTAAGGACTGTGCACTAGGAAATATATCGGTAAATATTTTGAGAGAAGGGATATTTCATATATCTACTGTACTTTTTCAATATTTTCTGAATTTTGTAAAAAGAAATATCCTAGTAGTGTATTACAAAAATCGTCCTGGATATTCTGTGTACTGAAAGTATCGTCGAAATAACATGTATTCTCTCTCTCTCTCTCTCTCTCTCTCTCTCTCTCTCTCTCTCTCTCTCTCTCTCTCTCTCTCTATGACGCGTCGGCCCTTCTGATCTGTTGTTATTCACTGGAAATTAAAAAAAAATTCATGGTGTTCATGATTACTAAACAACGACTTTCAAATATTTTGGCCCTTTTTTCCGAATTTACTGGAACATTTGTATGAGTGTGTGTACACAGGTATAAAGATCTGGTACATATAAAATGATCCCATAATATATACATAATGTCTATATTTAGCGATTGCTGTACAGTTTAACTACAGATATAAGGAATAATCATGTTACTACCCTACTAACTTGCCAAAAATGTATTCCAATGAGAATATCTGAAATCCTTTATAATCATTCGGGAAGTAATTCTTTTACGAAACAATTTCACGGTAAATCAATCTAAAGTCTTTTTTCAAGCTCATTATTTCAGTGCAAAACCCTAAACCTAATTCTCCAAGAAGATCTCTTACCTCAGGAGAGCATGACGTAGCCGACTACAGAATATAAGCCGCTTATACATTGTTATCAGGCGGAGGTAGTGAGCCCTAGGAGGAATATAGGTCGTGGTAAGACCTAGAAATATTCTCCTAACTACTACTACAGCTCCGAGCAACGCTGCAAGCCGCTTTCCCCCAGATCTGATGTTACCACTTTTACCTTGGGTGGTGTTCGTAAAGATCTGCTGCTCTCTCTCTCTCTCTCTCTCTCTCTCTCTCTCTCTCTCTCTCTCTCTCTCTCTCTCTCTCTCTCTCGGCAAACATGCCTTTTTTCTTATCATGATCATTATTAGTTCTATATGGCCTGGCATAAAATTCTGCGTACCTTTAGCTTTTTCATATCAAGACGATCTGTCCAGCATCACACACATCATCCACGTGCTCATACACATACCCATGTGTAGGTTTCGTTAAGATACTTCTGTTTGTTACTGGGAAATCTCTCTCAATATATGACAAACTTTAAAGAAGAGTCACATTCGGCTCACACCTACAGATCCTTTCCTCACACAAGAAGTAGAATTCCCCTCAAGAAGCATCTCCTGTAGACACAGCTGACAGTGAAACCAGAGAACACCCGTTGCTTAAACAATCGTGTACATATAGAATAAACGCACAAACCCCCTGTGCAAAGAGCTCGCACAAGCACTCAAGCGTATACGTCCCCAAAGATATTCCTGTCAAGCCAATGAAATGAAGCGGCTGGAGGACGCATACAAAGACATCCATTCAAGCAGTAGTCAGTCGTACACAGGCTTCACTTAAGGGGAACCTTAACTTTCCCAGCGAATACCAAGCACTAAACACTGTCCACAAACACCCTATATAAGCACCCTGCACAAGCACCCTACACAAGAACCTTTTGTAAGCACACTACACAAGCACCCTACTCAAGAACACTCCACAGGAAACCTACACAAGAACCTTTTCAAGGAACCTTTTCAAGAACCTTATGCAAGCACCCTTCCAAGCATCCCACACAAACACCTGAAAGAAACAACGTACATAACCAGAGTAACATTACCACGCACAAACACCCTAAGAATAATTCAACCTGCACAAGCACCCAGCTCAAGCACCCTCCTTCAAGGACCCAGCATAAGTAGTAAGAAAGCACGAATCACAATAGAGGCTAACCCCTACCAGCAGCAGTAGCGGCAAGATGGCCGGCAGCGAGGTGGGTTAGCTAGGGAAGCCCTGCGCCTGACCGCTGCTGGACGGCCCGGCCGTGAATGGTGCTTCTGGAGTACCTCCAACGCCATCTATGACCACCAACAGCCGCGGGGGGAACTTCGTCCTCACCTGTGCTATCTCACCCCACGACCCTCCCTCCCTCCCTCACCTACTCCAGCACCCGTCCACCCCACCCCAACCCACCATCCCATCCCTCATCGCCAACAACAACCCCCGTCCCATGCCACTACATCCCTCGCACACTCACCTCCCTCCCACCCCACCTTCCATTTACACTCATGATACGAAGGGTCTCCACGTGCACTGACCAAATACAATTATCATTTTCGGCCAGTGAGCTCAATTCGCGGCTCATTTTCCCCGCGGATGATTGGTAGGACACGAGTGATCCAATACCGCCATTAAATCAGTGAAAATGGAGTAGTGAAGAGGTGGGAAGGGCGTCCGGTACGAAGTTTAGACGCCCTTTTTATTTTTTCTTGCTTGACGTCATGCTGAAGACGCTTGCAGAGTTGCCACAGCGTCAGTAACCGACGCCCTAGTTTCTGACGTGGTTCGTGGCGTAAAGTTTACGCAGGTTTCGTGAATCGGATCACGAATCCCTTTGTTTCGAGTAGAGAGTGTGTGTGTGTGTCTCGTGTTATGTTGCCAGTTGCCCAAATATACATACGCAAGGCGTACCGGAGAGGTTAGAGCAAGATATCTTTTCCCTGGTTGCCTCGAGTCTGAAACAATAGATGAAGCCGCCTTGACATTCATTAACCACTAACAGAAGCAGTAGCGACAGAAGTAACAGCAACAGTAAGGTAATGATCATCAAGAGGTCAGACACAACACCAATGGAAACTGTAGCAGGAGCAGCTTAAATACAGCAACAACACAGCAGCAGCAGAGTCAAGAGCGTGAGGCTCCCCAGCAACAACAGCACTAGCAGAAGCAGCTGCAGGAGTGTGGTGCCGCTAGCAGCAACGACACCACTACTACTACTACCACCACCACACCCGTCGCCCCACCCAGCGTAACCATGACCTTGAGTCCCCTCCACGCCCCAGACTCGAGTTCAAATAATTGCGGGGAACACCAACCACGGTTCGCCCGGGAATGGCTCCACTCTGAGCCCACTAATGTGCCTCAAACATGTCAGCGCAATTTTAAGGCTCGCGTCATGTGTTCTCGTCTTCATAAGTGTAGGATTTGGCCTTGTTGATCACCTGTACGTAGCCGTCTCTTGCGAAGTATTGCTCGTTTTCACATTCGTAAATGGAAGAGGGTTTGGCCGTGTTCATCAGTGGTATATAGCAACGTTCCCTCCGGTGTATGAATTGGACCAGAAATACCTCGAGACAAATGGGGTCACTTCCCTAGGAAAAAGAACGTACTCTTCACCACGGCGGCGTCCAAGGCACAGCAACATAGAAGGAATATGACTGGATTAATAAGGCCACGCCAACAGTTCGGCGAATCCTTAAGCACTCAGCAGTTGCCTAAGTAGTACAGTAACTTCATAATTAGTTCAGCAGCTGCATGACAATTTTATTGACTAAGTAACCGAGTGACTTTATAATCAGTTCAGTGACTGCATAAGTAGTCCAAAGACTACATAAGAAGCACTAGCCACTACATAATGAGTTCAGAGACTGTATACGTAGTCTAATGACTGCACAAGTACCCTAGTGACTTCATTAGGAACTCGGTGACCGACAAGTACGCGAACGAATGCGCACGGAGCTCAGCGACTGAAGTAGTAGCTCAGCGAATGCGCAAGTACCCCGGCAAATGTATCAGTTTCTCAGCAACTATTTAATTACATAAATAGCCCGGCGACTACATTAGTAGCTTAGCGATTACAAAAGTACCCCAAGCGACAACATTTGCGTCCTAGTCACTGCATAAAGTAGTATAACCTCTGCACACAAGGCTTAGCAACTGCATAAACTTTCCAAGTGACAACATAAGCAGTCCACCGATTTCTCAAACAGCTTAGCGACTGCATCACATCCCAGCTCCTGCCTACGTAGCGCAGCAACTGCGTGCGTAGATCGGTGGCTACATAACTTACCCAATGAATAGTGACTAAATAAGTAGTTCAGCGGCAGCATAAATTGACCAGCGACTGCTAAAGTAGCCCATTGACTGCAAAAAGAGTCCCAATTACTAATTAAGAACATCAGCAGCTACATAAGTGACCCAGCGAGCATGATGTAGCTCAGCGACAGCGAACGCACATAGTAGTACCCCAGCAACTACCCAAAGTAGCCGAGTAATTGCAAAAAGTAGCCCAGCGACTGCTTACAGTAGCCGAGCGGGAGCACAAGTAGCCCAGCGACTACAGATACTCTTAACTGCGTCGTCTCGTGATACCTGCCCGACCTCCCACAACCAGGGTCAAGATCATGGGTTCGCGGGGGTAATCTTTGATCATCCTCCTCCTCATTTTTTTCGCAATAATTCGGCGAATATTTTACAGGTTCTACCTTTGTTTGGCTTCTTGTACGCCACTGTCGTGAACGTATAAGGAAGGCTGAGGCTCAGATCCTCTTAAAAACGCTGGCTTGTCTCGGAGGCGTGATGGTGTTTTGCTTTATTGGCTACAACAACGGCGAGGGAGTACATATATGGCGAAATGGCTTGCCATGTGGGTGGCAACACTGGTGGCAGTAGGAGGCCACTTCTCGGCTTCCTTCGCCCACCATCGCGATCGCTTACTTTCGTCCTTATGTCACATTAGTTCGCACGCGGTCCATCGCTCGGACTTATCACATTCGTCTCTGGGATTAAACTTTATCAGTTAAGCATCGCATGGGATGATGGTAGAACAAGGCGTTTCCGTCCCGGGTCAACTTTGCAATGTTAATTTGATGAATAATTTATACAACGAAAGAGAAACAAACCGCCATTATTCCAGAGGAGTCTAGTGCCTGAGGGCGCCGCCAGGGGGCTTGTGTGTATACACGCAGGAAGTGATACCAGCTTGGTGATTGTACCACAGAATTTTGGGCCAAAATGTTCCATGAACATCAAACCGACGAGCGGTTGGGGAGAGACTCTGAAAATGTTGGTCCGAAACTGTGGAAGCTACAGCCGTTGGATGTGGCCTCAGCCACGAGGAAAAACTGTCTTTTGGGAACTTGACCGTCCACATGCGTCACATCCTCACAGACAGGGGGTTGCTTGGAGAGGGGGACGGGTGTGAAAAAAACACTCTTCCAACATGAATACAAATTATTGGTCGATTCATCATCAGAGGTTATTTGCCTCTGTAGCCATTTCTGCGTGGCTCTGAGGTGTGTTGGTGGTCTTTCCTTAGCATCGTATGGAGCATTGTAACTCACCGGGCGACTTGAGCTCTCATATCCTGTGCTGTTGCTGGTGCTGTCCGCCTCCCCTTGATTCTTAGCTTTTTACCCACCAGGATCTTCATCCTTAGAATCTCCTGACATGAAGTCGAGTTTTCCAGCCAGTAGGACGTAAATTACTCCACCTACAAGCCCGGCATAAAGACTATAATCCCTTACATATCTATGTAACAAATGATAGCCGGAAGAAGGAGAGGTGGCAGGCAATCCAAGGACTCGAGGCAACATAGTGGCAAGCTTTTGCAACTTATTATCTAAACGGCCCAGTTTGGTTATCTTCTCTACTGACTGGTAGATGAGGTGCGAGTCAAAGGGGTGACTTCAGATATGTCCTTTTCCGACATGGTGGGGTAAATTCACTCCTATGACGGGAGCACAGACGGGCTAATATTCGCAGAGGTAGGAATCAGCCGTGGACTGCTTTAACCACCCTTCCATCTGAACTTCTCTCTTTCCCTTTCCTCATTCCCCTTCACCACTACTCCTTTCTCCCTCCTCAGCCCCAAGCACACACACACACACACACACACACACTCGTTCGCTCCGGGAACTAGAAACTTTCGGAATGATGGCTACCCATTTTCCTCGGCCCCTTCTACCGTAGATGGCGCTGGAGAAGGGGGAGAAGACTGTAGATTATCAAGACATCATATGACTATTTTTCCCTCCTCCCTTCCATGTAGTTTGTTTCATCTCTCAGAAATAAATGGCGTCATAAGGGGAAAATATAGAAACTAACCCAAAGTTGCAACGAAAGTTTAAGAAATAACAGACAAACTGCAACAGACATTTTAGAGAACACTAACGTATACGATAACAGAGCTCAGAAAACATCGAGATTAATGAAAACACTTTAGAACAGAGTTTAAAGAACAATGGAACAAACAGTTTAGAGATCACTGGGATTAATGATAAAAGAACAACGAGTTAGAATTGTGACAGACACTTTAGAGAACACTTAGGTAAATGGTAACACTGTTTTAGAAAACGGTGAAAAGTTTAAAACGAAAACTTAGTAATGACGGACAATATAGCGTGGGATATGGTCGTACATCACAATTCAACACATGTAATATGATGATTATTTGATTATTTTTGTATCATAATTAATCCCTCTCTTGCCTTATCCTCGAGTCAGGGCTGCCATGTACAGCTTCCTTGCCATCATTATTTTCAGGAGGCGAGATCGTGGGTAATTACCATAAGGGCAAATTTACTTTGTGCCGGGGGACAAGAAAGAAAATGTGAGGAGAGGCATAAGTCGTTTGGGTAAATTTCATTCAACTTAGCCTCCTTGAGAACGACGGTACGACCCTTGAGCGCGATAGTACGACCCTTGACCACGACGATATGACCCTTGTGTACGACGGCGTGACCCCTGAGTGACCTTTCAGCGTGACGACGCGACTACTGAGCACGATGATTCGAACCCAGAGCACAATGTCGCGACCCTAGAGCACGACGGTATGACCTATCTTGCGTTACGACAAACGATGGACACGACGTTACCACCTTTACGAACGACGGTACGGCCCTTAGTAAGTACTGCTAGACCTTTGATCTGACCCTTCGTGCTCAACCCTTATACCCGTCTCCAGCATGATCTAAGAACTTTGGAAAATGTTTAGCGCGCGCGCGCACACACACACACACACACACACACAAATAGATAAGTAGATAGATATATAGATAGACAGGTAGATAAATAGATTAGACAGACAAATAGACGACAGCTAGATTGATAAATATATCATGGAATGGTGGTTATGAACTTCACCACACCACTTCTCAAGCCTTGGTATCTCTCTCGTCAAGGGTTCCCCTGGAGACGAAAGGAAGGAGGTGTGTGTGATGGCAGCCAGGCAGCAATTTCCGCCGACCAGAGGGCTGAAGGTACTTGATGGTTCACGAGTGGAAGGTGATAAGTGGGCGGGCGACCGTGGGTAGCCAACGCTTTAGTTGGTGAGTGAAGGATAAGTTTGCAAGGTAGGAGTCTGTGGTGTGGGAAGTAGGGATCCTGAACCAATGGTCTGATGATATGAATGAAAGTATGAAAAGGATGAGAACGTTGAGGATGAAGGGAGTCCTCCCTCTCTGAATGAACAAAGTAATTTCTACATCTTTCATTTCATCGGTACCACCCAACAACGTCTGCTTCATGTCCCTCCCTCCAATCACAGTCTTCAAACATTACCTCCACCTGCCTTCCCACACTTCCCTCCTAAGGACCTCCCTTCCCAACACTTCCCTTCCCAGTGCTTCCCTTCCTAGGACCTCTTTACCGGCCCTCACCCACCCGTATAACACCAGACCTTACTTCCTTCCCCCATCCTCCGCTTCATTCAAGGTCCTCACATCCAAACTTAATATTCAACCCTTAGCCAACCTTTCCTGACCCTTGTTCAGGCAACCCCAAGTTCCTTCCTTTCTTACCAGCCTGTGTTTCAACTTTAGACTCACATCCTTCAGCTAAGGAGATAAATTGGTCCGCCTTGCCATTACCATAAAGTACGTGGAACGGCCTCACCAGCTGTGGCCCGAAGCAGGAGCATTGCACTGATAAGCAGAACCAAAATGCTCCCGGAGCCGAGGTCTTAATTTGCCGAAAATATTCCTCCCGCAGAAATTTTCCCTTCTTTTTCCTCTGTTTGATGTCACGAGAACAAAAAATTCCGATTTTCATATCACGATATTAAACGATAATGTAATTTTCATCTTTTACGCTTGTGTATTTGTCTGTCTGTCCACGCGCTTTCAAAAGAGCCTTAATCAAGGATAATCATATCCGAGGTCTGGCTCACATTAGTGTCTTTTGCCGAGTCTAATAAGAAAATTGTCTGTTTTAAAAGTGTTAACCCAGTATGAATAAAGAGGAGACGACCACACCCTCAAGACATTATGCCAAAGACTTTTGTGTCTTTCTTTTTTCACATCTTTCAAGAACCATTTAGCGCAAGAGAAAATCTGAGGCTATTAGCCTAGACGAATCTTTGGTTTTGCGACTAAGAGATATCGCTGAGCGCAAATAAAATTTAGAATTTGATAAGTAATGCCATTTAGATTATAAAGATGCCTTTTACAATCATAACAGCTGCTTATCTTGGAAAAATGACAAACATTAGAATTACTAAATTTCATAAACTATAATGGATCTAAAAAACGAATTATTAATCCATCATCACTTATTAACCGTAACACGAACACACGATCAACGTTGCAAACGGGGTAATATTCATTTGTAGTGTGGTGTTCCACATTCTGCTACAAGCACAAGTCTAGTTGGTCTTTAGAAATGTCAGTCTTAACGATTCCTTATCTTCTTGTCATCTATCCCCCTTTTGACGAAAGATGGACAACGGAATTAATACTGGGAATGTTCCTATCGCGCAGGAGGGAGAGTGAATTACGTTTTCAGTTAGAAATGTTGAGAGTTTGTGATGGTAAACATTACACTAGATTCCCCACTATTCCCCGAAATGAATTTAATGTTATCAATACAGCTACTGTTCTCATGTTCTCTTATGAACAAATTTCATTCCAAGTGAACAAGAAGCCAATGACAATATTACAGAGAACACAGCACATTATGCGAAACATGACGCTTGGATACACAGTTATACTGGACCGAGTTTGTCACGAGATTTTTGTCAATGGAACGTTCTCTCCATCTTCTTCCTCCCTCTCTCTTATATATACACACACGAGGCATTGCTACACTGCCTGTATGGGGTTGCGTCGCAAGTGTGAAGTCACCTAAAGCGAGAGTTCATCATTGTCAGGGAACGAAAAGGAAGGAGTACAGTCTTGTCTGGGAACAAACTCCAAACGAATCCATCATTTCCCTATTAATGATCCTAGGGAAGCCTTGGAGTTGTAGGAGCCTCGCAGAAGGTTGTCCCGGAGTTATATACAACAAAAGTTAGTTCTCTATGTTATCACACACACACGAGTCAAGGACCGTTACCCTACCCAACTTGTCAATGAAGGAAGCGTCGTCTAAGTCATTCTCAGCCACCTTTCCAGTTTTCCAGCAAATTCAAACTGGAACTCATTGGAAGACAGGTGTCAATCAACCCGTCCTCCGGGAAAACTTGCCTCAAAATTTTCCAGTTGTGTGATCGAACCGGGTACGTCTGCAGTCATTATTATATTGGGAGAGAGAGAGAGAGAGAGAGAGAGAGAGAGAGAGAGAGAGAGAGAGAGAGAGAGAGAGAGAGAATCTTCAACTATATACCTCAAAAAACTCCATCGTATTATTACCTACATATATCAAAAATTGTGAAACTTTAATTACTCAAAGCTTATCAACCAACTACTTCATGTGAAGAAGTCATTTCTTTAAGTATTATTCATTCTACCTTCTTACACTCGCCGTAATTTGATGACTCTTGCTCTAGTCACTGTCCCCGTCCTTAATGTTGAATTAATGATAGTCTTATTCCACTAATTGATCCCGTACTTAATGAGAGATGGATGAACTACCTGTTTCACTAATTGATATTGTTCTTATTGTGGGATTGATGGTACTTTTGTTTCACTTATTGATATCGTTCTTAACATACGATTGATGACCTTACGTTTCACCGATACATACCATTCATAATGAGGGGTTGACGACGCTCATGTATCACTTCCAAACTTTTTGCTGTGGGCAACTACGTTCTATTTGGCCTTGTGTAGGTAAGCGGGCGAGCTAATTATATCAAAGATTTTAGTTACACGGAGTTTGTCAACTTGATTCAAAACGTAAACAGCAAGTATGACAGAGAAGGCGAACTTCCCATTAGTGTAGAAAACACAGGTTTAAAACTGAACACGTTATCAAACATGCATATCAGTACTACATTGAAATGAAGTATACACCTGTAATAGCAACTACCCAAGGGTTTAAGTCGTATAGAGAAAATGCCTTCGTTCTAATTCGAGAACTGGTGCTGGCTCTAGCGAATAATCATTGAAAATTGGGCATTCGTAGAGGGAGCTGTAACAAAGAACAGGTGGCAAACTGTACGATTGTGGAAGGTTTCGATCGCATAGTGTATTGAAATAAGAAGCTTAAGTGGTACGGTGCATAAATGAAAAATATTTAGATGTATAATGAGATGTAGATGCTACAACATACTTAAAAAGGTTTAGGTGTTGCAATATACTTAAATAAGAAGGCAAGGTAGCATAGTGTCTCCACATAACAGGTTGAGGATGTGTAGTGTACTTAAAAAGACACATGGAGAAGACAGCGCATTTATATAAGCGACTTACGAGATAATTTGTACTTACAGTTGACGCGGAGCGTGATGGACTGCCGCACGTCCTTCCTAAGGGCCGTGTTGGCGGCCTGGCAGGTGTATGTCAGTCCATCGTCAGCTGCCGTCAGGTTCAACGTCAGGACATTAGTGACTCTCGTGCCTGACGGAGGGAGAGAAGGCACTGAAGTCAGTGGTAGGGATGTGGGGGTGGATGA
Source organism: Panulirus ornatus (assembly GCF_036320965.1). Classification (NCBI taxonomy): domain Eukaryota; kingdom Metazoa; phylum Arthropoda; class Malacostraca; order Decapoda; family Palinuridae; genus Panulirus; species Panulirus ornatus. The sequence goes on along the minus strand of NC_092251.1, from coordinate 2,225,897 downwards.
TTTTATATATATATATATATATATGTGTGTGTGTGTGTGTGTGTGTGTGTCGAGGTGGAATTTTATGCCATCCTCTTAAAAAGTTACTCTCAAAGAGGAGGAAGATCTCTCACATTACATAAAACGAGTGTCCAATTTGGACTATTCATCGTCTCAGTAGCGGAGCTAATCTTCTTAACCTTGGAGGAACCCATAGATATACGACCTACTTACAATATGACGGTCATTCATCACCTGTGATCATAACTTAGTGAAAGCTGTAATTCAAAATCTTCCCTCTAGAAAGATATCAGGTTGAAACTACTCTAGAAACTTCATTCATATATCAGTGAAGGATTTTGTATTATTGTCCCTAAAGACCTGAGTTAGGATGAATGTGGCGTCACAGTAATCTAAAGTAATGTCATTTATCATCAGTTTCTCGTAGGACTACGACTCTGGAAACCTTTTTTTTTTATGATAACACAAATCTATTAACGTTATACCACTTACGAAAAATCTTAGGCTTCGAAGTTTTATGAGGTGAATGATTTTACTGCAACAGATGCCTAGATATTTGGATATTTATTCACGTAAATCTCGAATTCATTAATTCAGGTTTACGTATCCTCTATAGCATTGTAAAAGGAATTCTTTTTTTTATCTACAGTTAACTAAGTATGGAGTAAAGAGTGCGTCAAAGACAGGGGAAAACCATGTCTGCCCTGCAGGTGTTCCAATATTTCTTGCGAGTTACAGGCTATCGATTTAAAACGAAAAAAAAAAAAAGGGGGAAGAGGACCTCTCGTACCTCCGTTGGGGGTGAGGGAGGTGTCCATGACGCGTCCGGGCATCTGGTAACCCTCTCTGAGCCATGTGATGGTGGCGGGAGGATTGGATGGTCCTGCCTCACACGTAAGGCTGGCTTGCTTACCCGCACGAAGACGCTGTGGATTCTCAATGATCTGCAGATGGACAGGAAAGTGTCTGAGAACTGGGGAAAAACATTTCGCGAGATAAACACAAATATACATTATCATTATCATAATACAACTCCAGAACACCTTCGTGAAAGAAGTCCTGGGGTTATTACCTCGGAACTTCCCTACCCTGGGGTTCCTACAGCTCTAAGGTTGCGCTACACTCGGTCGCAGGGGTCAGGATGGACTTCTTAGAAGAGATAAGTTCACTGACGAGACTGTATATCCTCAATTGACGATGATACACCTTCGCCAAAAGGGACTCTTCACTCCCAATGTAACCTCAAGCAAGAGGAACCGAAATCAACAAATCCATCCTTCCTACACCAGAGGTCCATGGTGCTGGAATGAGAGCGAGATAAACAATTGCTCACCCCTCCCCCCGCAGGGCGGTGGTGGCGGAGAAGGGAACAGACGTGATAAAGACATGGTGGAATGTTGTTAGTAAATTTCCTCCCCCTGGCTACGGTATGAAGGACACACACCGAGCCGCACCAAGAATGCCAATAAGGAGCCGACGCTCTACCTTGACGACCAATAAGGAACAAGGAACTTCACCCTGACGAGCTGTAAGGAACAAAGGACTTTACCTTAGCCACCAATATGGAATCGAGGACTTCAAACTAACGACCATAGGGAACAGAGGACTTCACTTTGGCCACCAATAAGAATTCAAGGCCTCACCTTAGAGCCATAACGTCACCATAGCGACCAATAAGAAACGAAGATTTTTTTCTTAATGGCTAATAAGATTCCAAGACTATCAACACGCCTTGATGACCAGTAAGACAAGAGAAATATAAACTGACATGAAAATCTTAAAGAATTTACTATACAATCCTTTCATCACTTTGTCAGCCCTTAAAGCATTTGTAAAACTACATCGATGGCTAATAACGAATTAAGGAGTTTACTTTGATTATCAATAAAAAGGAGCAGATTTCAAGGGATCCCTTTATCAATTCTAATTATAATGATAGTAATAATTGATAATGATAAAGAGTAATAAGTAATAGTAATATAATACAAAATAGAATTAGTTCTAATTACTGTCCAGTAACTAGTCTGACCCTGAAACTCTCTAATGAGGGAAAAAGTTTCCAGTTCTTTCTCGCGCGATTAAAAACTTACTAAACTCTTCCAAGACAGCAAATATGTTTCAGAAAGTCCCGTTGAACACTAAAATAAGAACAGTCTCATAAAAAAGTTGCCAGAACACTCAGGTCATTAAGGGACAACTCATGGCATTATAAGATTTCTTGACAAGAAATATATCTATTGAGGCCTAGATTCACAATGAAAAAAAATAGAAATGAGACTTGTGTATCTAGGACATCCTTCCTTTCCTTCACAAAGAGGAAAATCCCTTCAAACTCTCCTTAATCACCTCGTGGACTTTGATCCTCGTTCAAGAATGCTCAGACACATGAAAAGTCGATTCAGATAACCAAAATACTTCGACAGTCTCCCTAGATACGTAAATAGCCTCTACCTACGGTATTAAAAAGGTTCTATACTGCCTTGCCACAAACTAATCACATGTAACGACAGAAAGATTGTATATATCTTACCACAACCTTGGGCTTAAAAATTCTCCCTAGATACGAACAGTGGTTCTGGAACTCGCTAGGGAAGACCAAAGAGGATTATGAATGGTAAAACACGCTTCAAAAGACGCTGAAAATTTCCCTAATCAGGAAAAAGGTAATTTCTACAAGAAAGAAAAATCCCTTCAGACATTCAAAAATACCTCAAATATTCAGAAAAAGGAGGAAGAAAAAACTTGGCTTCTAGATTAACAGTCTCAAGGTAGGCATAACTAGACTTGAAACTTGTACTGTCCATCTTTCCAAGACCCGGTCACTTACTTTGACTGACTCTGGAGGGAAGTGGACGACGAGGGTGGTGGAGACGCTGACAGGAGTGGAGGCGGCGGAGTTGTGAGCCTCACAGCGGTACTGAGCTCCGTTGTCCTGAGGCTCAGCCACGATCTCGATCTCCGCCGAACTCATATCTTCGATCCTGTGCTTCTGAGAGGGAATCTTCTGCCCGTTGCGGTACCACTGCAGGTCTGCGGGCGGGTTGGCGCCCCTGGAGATGCAGGTGATGCGTTGCTGGGTCCCAACTCTGATCCCGACCCCACCGCTGTACCCGTGGAGTGTTGGAGGTTGCGGAGGTCCTGTGAGGGAGAAAAATATGACAGCCCTGCCATTAGTCATCAGTCGATTTATCCATAAAATATGGGTGTGTGTGTGTGGGGGGGGGGGGGTCTCGGATAATCTTGATGTACCCAAAGAGAGCGCTGGAGGAGAGTCGACAGAGGAGAAGAGACGAAGGGATACAACACGACATGAGTAATAGGTTTAGGAAAAAGGGTAGGGAAAACGAGGACCTTGTAATAATATGCAAAATATAGTAAAAATTATCATATGATTTAGACCGTCGTGTCAGTCACGGATATGATCTGTTGGCTTCACTCCGTACTTCCCGTGGCCACGTCAGAAGCCCTCAGATGGAGATTTCCCTCTTTTGAACACGAGTCTTCATGTCTTTCATTCCGCCCATCCATCTCCTCCGCTCTTTTCCCCCCTTTTCTTCTTTCCTCCTTCCTTTCCTCCCTCCCTCTTTACTATCCATGTCCTCTTACCTTCCTCGTCTTCTCTCGGACCTGTTCTCCTCCTCTCATCAACACCTTTTTCACTCGTTCTTCACGTCTTTCTCTACTCTACCCCGCGCCCGCCCCTGGCAGCGTCCTCAGTCCGCAGCTAATAACGTCACCGCCTGCGCCAGCGTCACACATATTGCGGTTACAACAGCGTCAGAAGAGGCGGGTTGTGCGGGGTTTTTTTCTCCCCCTCCCTTCCATCCCCCTCTCCTCTCCTCCCCAGGCCTCGTCCTGGAGGTCACCGGGGGAAGTTATCAGCTTGTTAAACATGTTTAGCCAGAGGACTTTGGGGGGGGGGGGGGGGTCTTTGAAAGCTGATCGGGATGAGGAAGGCTTTGGCTAAAATGCTGCCAGATTGTGAGAGATTATACGTAGTTTTAAAGTTTTTTAAAAGTGATGACTGATCCCATAACCTATGGACTCTATAAAAGGTTGAATCCTTTAGTGGATTATGCTTTCCGACATGCAACTGAAATCCAACAATGTAAAAAAACACTTAGAAAGCAGACAGACAAAATGTCGAGGATTGATCCTCATGCCTTATTCTGGTTCTATTTTTCCGAAAAAGGAAATCAAGATTTTAACACAGTGATTAGGGCTCCTTAAACTGATGCTTGGTAATATCTGAAGTCTTCAGGGTATTGGGTCCTGAGATCCTGTTTTGCCTTAGTTGTCCCAGCGGTACGCAAGTTATGGTCTTTCAAAAACGCATGATCTTGGCTCCTGCAGAGTCACTTGGTTATGTAAACAGTACGGGATCTCGCCTTTTACAATATGAGGTTATGGGTCTTTGGACGGAACATGGATATAGTTTTTTTCAAAGGACATAAGGTCTTAGAAAACTTTGAAATGCTTCAGTTGAGAATCGCAAGTCTATAATGTTTTAGTTTATATAATATATATATATATATATATATATATATATATATATATATATATATATATATATATAAAAGGACAAGTCCAAGTCTTGAAAATGGAAACAAAGAACAGACTACAGAGGAAGAGAAAACGGGGGAAAAAAATAAAATCTCATAAAAGGACAATAGTCACCTTGGCTGGACAGCCGCGAGACAGAGACAAGGAGAGAGAGAGAGAGAGAGAGAGAGAGAGAAGAGAGAGAGAGAGAGAGGACATTTAACCCCCTACTCTGAGAACCCTTAATTAGCCAGCAACCCACCGTCTCTAATTTGTGTCACTTCACTTAAATCTTCCCCAGCCTTATCTTGTCCTTCCACTCCAAGAGCTGCTGCCAGGCACGAGGGAGGGGGTTAAAGAGAAAGAAGCGAAGTTTGAAAAAAATAAACTTTGTATCTGCATACAGGAATAAATCTACAAGTCGGGTCAAAAATTTTACTGTACCTGAAGGTTCACAGTCTCCCAGTTACTGACAGCTTCCTGGGTGTTATCTATCAATTTTATCATCGTCAGAAAAAAAAAAAACGAGAGTTCAATTAAGAGCAAAGTACAGAGCAATAATGATTAATCTTTGCTTCATAAATGTACAAAAAATTTTTTATGATATATGCAAGACATTTCCATAATTCTGATGTATGGCTGAGGTGAAACTGCACTATCAAAATCATCCACTATTCTGACGGTAACTTGACTAAGAGGATATGACGTGATATCTAGTGACAACCTTGACCACGTCTCTACCATTTTTATTTTTTCCAGTACACCGTTGCTCCCCCGTCCTCCTCCTGCAGCTATCGCTATACACTCACGCCATTCCGTGGTCCGAACACAACACAACGAAGTACAAGAACGTCATTGCCAACTTCAGGAATCCCTAAAAGGACCGGGAGAATCCCTAAGTCCATACGATTCATAATACGAAGACAACGACAGAAGTATGCGACTCTGACAATATCGTGACACAAGAGTAAAAAAAAGAAGCGACAGGTAAAAACTACACGACCACCTCTCCGCGGCCTTGGCTTGATGAACGACATCGAGTGTTTCATACCCGGACGACAGAGGTTTCGACGACCGCCTGGCACAACTTTCACTACAAGACAGATACTTCCATCACAGGGATGGGCAAAAGTTTCCCTATCACTGACTGAACTTTCTCCTTCACACAGAGACAACAGATTCGTCATACACCACCATACAGCGACATGAGGAGCTGAAACAAAGTAGAATCTGCAGCACTGTTGTCCACTACCTACTGTAAGGGAGATGGAGGAGGAGGGAGAGGGTGGGAGGGAGTGTGGGCGAGTGGGCTACAAAGAAAACGGATTGTGAAGGGGGGAAGGAGAAGGGATTTTCAATACAAAAATCCAAAATTTTTGTGACGTGGACGTCGACAAAATTCCGTGCCCTACCAGGGTCTCAGCCACCACCGCCAGCCGGCATCAAGCCCTTGCATCAGACATGATAACCAGGTCTGCTTTTACTCCGGCAGCGGAACCATCTTCTCCTCCTCCTCTCCTCCTCCTCTTCCTTGACCTGGCTTGTATAGATCACTTCATCTGGACGGCTCATCAATCTAGAGCTCATGTCCTACATTAAACCACGTGGAAAAGTCCTGATATCAATCCTTGGCTGTCTAGGATACTTCTGAAGCATAGGATGATATTGGAGGCTTTCCCAACATCATGTCTCCGAGTTATGGGTTCTGTACCCATTGTTTACCCTCGTCTCCTCGTGTTCATAATCATGCTATAAACTCGACAGACACAGTGGGAGGGAGGGAGGCAGGGAAACGAGTTTACTCCCGTGTGTGCAGGACGCAAAACAACTTCAACCTTATTGAAATTCTCTGGAGTATGGCTTCCATCATCTATCTTGAGGTGTCAGCGCCCTACTGCACAAGGAAATTGGAGAGTTGCTGAATTTTCCCCAAACTTTACCCCCGAAGTTTCTTCTGGAAATCTTATGGTATTCGGATCCAAGATCCCTTCAGGATGCTCTTACGGCGCACGGTGTCACATAAATAGAAGGGGGACTTCGGAAAGACGACCCAGATAGAAGCTGAAATCATGTGGAAGAAGCTGCTATACTGTTCCGTCACTGGGAATGTGTCAGATGGCGAGGTTTCAATATTCAAACATTGGTTTCACACATATTTCGTGTCTCGCGATGTCACCTCACTTTTTTTTTCCCCACAACATTTTGACTCTCTCTCTCTCTCTCTCTCTCTCTCTCTCTCTCTCTCTCTCTCTCTCTCTCTCTCTCTCTCTCTCTCTCTCGGACCCAGGATCGACACTGATGCAGTGAGCGTGGCGGTAGAAGGGGAAAAGGAAGATCATTCATTCCCCAAGGAAGACGGTGCGGTGAGTGCTACGCGCTAGCCCTGCCTTATGGCAAAATCTCGTGGTAGGTATTTGTAGGTAAGGTACTCTCTCTCTCTCTCTCTCTCTCTCTCTCTCTCTCTCTCTCTCTCTCTCTCTCTCTCTCTCTCTCTCTCTCTAACATAAAAAGGGTCATCGTTCAAGTATATAGTCTTAACTGCATGTCCTGGAGGTAAAGATATTCTGGCCACAAATAAGATCTGTTTTTCCCCGCCCGTTCCTCTCTGTTAAATGAGTTTAAACTTGAGAGCCAGAGGGTACCAGAGGCTGAAGAAAATAATGACGTCCAGGACGGAAATATGCTTCGTATTTTAGCCCTTAGGTGAACCGAGTGTGTTTTTTGATATACGAATTTTACAGAGTTAAGGACCATTGTTTTTGTTACAGGATAATAGAGTTATCAAAGATGATTCAAATTTTCATTACTCTTTTTCGGCGTTTCGATTTTATATAAGGTCTTTTTTTGTACAGTTACAGCAAAAACGACCATCTGTAGACTCCATTTAGAACCACTTAAGTATGATGACCCTTGCAGGGTACTGTAGAAGAAAGTACGAATTGTTGTTGGCATGTGAGGACGACTGCGAATGTCTGAGCTATGAAATGTGCACACATGTATATGACAAATGTGTAAAGCATATTTACATGTATATGTATAATGCATACATATGTATAATCATACATGTTGCAAATGTGTGAACGTGTATGAATAACACTGTAGGTACGATACGTGTGTTTACAACAAACTTTATGTACGATTCAAATAAGACTCGAGTCCCCGACTCCTACATGGCAACGCGCCTAAGTCGGTAGTCCTGAAATTCGTGTCGACTCGTATTTGCTGAAACACTTTTTCCACGCTCCCCTCCCCTCACCACCTTCTCCATTCCACCGTCTTCCATCTTCATTTTCAACTTTCATCTGTCTAGCTTCTCCATATCCTCCTAAAACTAAGTCGCCTTCTTACATCTCTCTTTTCTAAGCATTGCATCTCAAAATCTTTCATTTCTTTCCACTTACCCTTCATTCCCTTTCCTCCTCATCTTTATCACCTCTCCACCCCTCATTCCTTATCTATCTTTTACCCAATGCCCTTCCCTCTTTCACTTGCTTTACTATCCTGTCTCCATAAACGCATGTTAACAACGACTATTTCTGTCCTCAAGCAAATATTAACCTTCATACATCAGGTCTTCTGTTATCTAGCATTCCCATATACTGCCATGTACCGTCCTCCAGCAGATGACCCTGTCATTTACCACCAGGTCTTCTGCTATGTGGCTTTCTTGTACACTCCAATGTACTCATGTGCTTAAGCTTTCTGCTGCCTTTCCACCTCCAAATGTGTGCGTGTGTGTGTAGGGAAAGTAGCCGAGGTAAGCAACGCATTGTTCATCGTGTACGTCGATGAATGGCTAGTGTGTTCCATGTTTGTACTGCTGCCAAGCTCTATGTAATTCGTGTCATCATCAGGTAAACTTTGACGTACACTTTTTCTGGTCTAACTTCCATCGCTCGCGCCACGCTCTGGCCTGCTCCCCGGCCCTCGCTGGAGCCAAAGACCCGTGCAGACACCCACCAGGATGATCCGCTACACATGCAACAATTGTCACGTTTTCGGAACAAAGCAAATCTTCACGACATCTCTCAAATCGCCGCATGCGCCTGGCTGTGACCCCTCGGTAAACTGAAGGTTTGCTTTCTAGGTGATCCACGTCGAGGTCAACCATACGAAGGAGAAAGAGGGGGGGGGGAGGGAGAGAGAGAGAGAGAGAGAGAGAGAGAGAGAGAGAGAGAGAGAGACAGTATAAGTAAAGAATGGGCTAAAAAGATTGAAAAGGAGAAAAGTGGACGAGGAAGGGTATACAGAAAAGGAAGCATAGTAAGAGATGGGGAAAATGGATAAAAGAAAGGAGCAAGGGAGAAAGAATAGAAATAGAAGAGCAGAAAAGAGGGGAGGAATGGAAGCAGGTAGAGGAACTAATGATGGAAAATAAGGACAGAAGAAGAGAGGGATGAGAAGAGAGTGGGACAGAGAAAAACAAGGATGAAAGCAGAGAAGTCTAGAAATATATGGGATGGAAGAGCAGAAATATAAACGAGAAGAACGAAGAAGCAAAAAGATGGAGAGGCAGAATGAGTGATATAGATGGAAGAAGAAGAGAAAGAATTAAAGTCCCAAGAAAAGTGAAGAGGCGAGGCGTGGTGAGTGGGAGATGGAGAAAGTAAAGAGAGGGAGATGGGAAAAAGATCCTGAGAGAGATAAAATTGATGTCAGTTTCAATTTCGGTCTTAATTTCGAGAAGTGAGGGAACTGAAAAAACAGATGGAAAGTTGAAATGGTGGAGCATCAACGGAAAAGAGAATAGGAAAACCAGATGAGGCATCAAATATGGCGAAGATTTCGTCAAGAAGGAAGGAAAGGTTACTGAGGAGTGCAGTTAAGTAGAGAGAGAAATACGTGACGAAGGGAAACATTAAAGTTCAGAATACATAGAACAAGAGTTGAACCAGAAGGTGATGAGTTTCATAAGCTTTTAGAATTAACAGTAAAACTAACACAGGAGGAATGGTCGATAAAGAGTGAGGAAAGAGAAACAATCATTCTTTACACAAAAAGTAAACAAAGAAAAAAAATGAGGATATATACATGAAAATAGATGCTACCGGACTCCTACCTCCTGCGGCTACACAAGTTACGTCACCTTCGCCAAGGCTTTCCCATCGTCTGTTGAACAAAAGTAAAGCCTCGTGCAAGAACGTTATACTCTAAAGGGTATCATTTCTCTGCTACCGCAGGTAGCGCAACACTGGAGCAGCAGGAGCCTCGGGAAAAGAAATCCTGCGGTAATTATATATATATATATATATATATATATATATATATATATATATATATATATATATATACCAAGAATTCACTTTAAAGAGCCCAGGGAGATTAAGCAGACGAAAAACAATCTAAGCAAAGCCGGATATTATACACGAGTCAGAAGAAAATCTAAACGTTGAGAAAAAGAGGTGAACAAGGACGAGGAGAAGAGAGAGGGAGAGGCTTTCAGTTTACGGGAGGGAGGGAGGGGGTCTTACGTATCATATCAAGTGTTGCTGGGGAGGATAATAAAGGAAAATTAAGGGGTCATCCCAGTGAGGAGTGGGCGAGGCAGAGGGAAAGGAAAAACGGACAGAGAGAGAGAGAGAGAGAGAGAGAGAGAGAGAGAGAGATTCACAGCTCCCACAACCTCACATTAACCCACCAATCCTTATTCGCAGATCATCCCAGAGTTTAATTTACGCTCTAAACAACTGTTTACTCCAGGTCCATCGATAAAATGCCGAGAGCGGTACTCCTTATGACTGGCAGGGTATTCCTACACTCGGCCAGACAACAGGCCAGGGCTTGGCCTCCAAGGGCTTCTCATGGCCTTCGTCTCAAGAGTACTAGGGTCTTCCTTCATCTGGATACTTGGAAGAGGGAAAGGGAGGAAGGTGGAGGAAGAGATGAAAGATGGAGCTCGGGAGAGAGTGAGCAGAAGTCAGGGGAGGGAGTGTTTAGGCAGATGGAGTTTAAATGGAATTCTAATAAAGGAGGAGGGGGGAAGGAGGATTAAGAATATGAAAAAAAGCAAAAATAGGAGGAGCTTTAGCTAATGGAAAGTAGGGAGGAACAGGGGAGAGGAAGTGAGCGGAGGGTAAACAATTGGGGGCACAAGTGGTAGATAAATGAAGGAAAATAAAGCAGATTAGGAGCAGCAGAAAATAGGCGAAAAGCAGGTGGAAGAAGAAAAAATGGTTGACAGGCATGAGTAAACTGTAGAGAGGAAGTAAATGCGAAATAACATGATCCATGTGGATCAGTAGGAGTATATAGGAAATACGAACAAGAGGACTTGTTGGTGTGTGACTAAGAAATCCGCGAGTTTGTATAGTAACACTAAGTTAGACAAGGTTAGGATATAGCTGTGAGAAAGCTGTGGGAGAGACCACAGGCTGATAAATGTCAATATGAGGAGTATAGAGAGAAAGATAACTAATGCATATAGATACAAGAAGGTTATTAATGACGGAAATTTCTTTCCCACCGTTAGTGGGCATATGACGATACAACTCGGGGTTGTGGAAGATGGCATACTTGTTAATGGAAACGTAACAGATGGTAATATAAGCTTCCAAGGCGATGTTTAGAAATTAAACCGAAAGTTTTGGAACTTTGCTGAGACAACTGCTGAAAGACAGAGGGCTCAGATGGTAAATGCTCCTGGGACCAGATTTTTAAGATGGAAATCAGCAAAGTTTGAGAACTTTTTAAAGAGATACATTCTCAAAAGGGAAGGGCTAGATTGGTAAATGTCTCCTGAAATGGACCTTTTGGGGATGGAAATGAAGGTCTGCAAAACTTTTAAAGAGATAGTTGCCCAGAGAAAATGAATGATCAAATTATGAATCACAGTCTTAAAGACGGAAACTGCACTTATGGATAGTAGGAAGCGGAAGGGAACTTCGAAAAAAAAAAAAATACGAGGAAACAGACAATATGATACAATAACAAGATCTTGAAGAATGAGTGGAATACCCATAGACGATAATACATAGAGGAAGCAATTTTGATAAAGCATTTCTATAAAAGCAGCAGACTCCAGGATAGATGAGAAAGCATTCATTCCGGTGCTGATAAATTCAGGGTAAGGTCTCCTCAGTGAACAACCGTTCTAACAATCCAAAATCATGCACAGCCTTGAATACATAAGCCTCCAGAATTATATTCGTCTCGGCGTATTTACATAAATTTTAATGTCTTCAGTTCAATATTCAGCAGAATAGGACAGATTTATAAGAATCCGATTTTAGAACCTTAGAAGATAATAATCACATACCGCTAAATTCTCACGGATTGAATCTATCAAAACCCAGACTAAAAGGAAATCTTCGAACATCCCCAATTGAAACTAATAGCTTTGAGATTTAACGTTAAGTCAAGAGATGGCGAACGTGAAACTCTGAGGAATAAAGCTTTGAAGATTTCGCAAACCGAAGCTTTAAAATAATCGCCCAGTTTCCAGGTTGGTGCCGTTAAACACCAAGAAACTCTTCACACTTGGAGTCGATCAGAGCTTCGCAATGATCCCAAGGGAATGTGGGGAGTGAAGGGTGCAAGAATCACTCAAGAACTGGGAAGGATCCGATTCCACGATATGATTCTTTTCTTTCTTCTAAAACCAGGCAAGGCATCCTTTTCAAAGAAACCACATATGGAAAACTTTAACTAAAGGAAAAAAAATTTTGACGCCTCATATATAACTGTGGATATCTCACGTATAAAACTACACATCAAACCCGCAAAATAGAAGCACAAAGAAATTTCTCATTAAGACCAAATAATGATCTTTCTTATATAAATTCACACGAGGAAACCTTAATGAAGCGTCGTGAGTATACCTTATATAAGAGCCATATAGACAGACCTCTTATACAAAATACACTTTCTGAATATTGAACTGAACTGCATTCCTTTTACGAAGAGAATTTTTATGAGGGAAAAAAAGATTACCTAATGAGTTGGATCTTATTTTTTTTTTCCTCTTTTTCCAGAGCTCATCCCTAGAACTTTTTTATTCTGGATTTTTTTGCCCAAGAGTTCCACCTTCGTAATGGGACGGGAAGAGGCGAGTAATCAAAAAAGAGAAAAGTAAAATATTAGAATTTGAGGAAGGTTGTAGGAGGCTTAAGCTAGGTATAAAACAAAGATGGGGAATACGAAGGTGCTAAGGACCTATGGCAAATACATACGTAAGAGACAGACAACAGAGATGAAAATATAGACAATGAAAAATCTGAAATGGAAGAGTAGAGAGGAAGATACGACACACATGCAAGTTGCTTAGCACATGTAAACTTCGACAACGTTGCAGATATATGGTGTAAATAACTGTATTGTATAAAGTTATTTAAACAAGACTTCAGGGTCATAACTAGGCACATTTATAGCTCTACATAGAAAGAAAATCAATGCAACAACTCACGACATTACTTTTTAAAGACAATATTTACGACTTTGCTTTATTGTGCAGGTAAAAACACATCGTCCGGCACTGAGGGGGGCCTTCATCCTCCCCAGCTATGGGATATCTCATGGACGTTGCTCAAAATTCCTTAATTTGTCTGAGGGAAAGAGGGTGAGAATCAGAGCGTCTGATACATTCCCGTATCCATCCCCGGGAAACTGAAAGGCATTACCAAAGCTTTGTGCCAAAAAAAAAAAAATGTCTCGACAAAAATTTCAGCCTGGAGCATTTTTATGAAATGTAACCAGAGGATTTGTGGTAATCCCTTTGCCCTTCACGCATGGTAGTTCCTTTCACAAACACCGCTACGGGTAGGATTAACTTGCAGGAATCAAACTAGACGTCAAACAAAAAATACGGCTGACGGCGCTTCTGAATCAGGCCATAAAACCAAGGTCAGTGCGAATCGGGTGAGGAGGAACTGAAAAATTAAGTTCTGAACACAGTACCTGATTTACATAAAGCTACGCTGCTACGTCGGTTTTGGCAACAACCACGTCCCAACCAAGGTCACCAGACTACGGTAAAATCACAAATATAGGATGAATAGAATTGTATACACTTAGCCTCGAGGACTAATAGCACACAACGATCTTCAATATGATTACAACATGAAAGAAAAAAAAAACAGAACTGAAGACCTCGAGGTAAACGTTGTGAGGAAAACAAAAGAAAAATCAGGACAATGAACGTGGCTTAGACGAGACCTGCTTCTTTGTTGAGGGAGGGAACTTGAGCTGGGAAAATGAGCTAAGGTAGAGGTTTTGATGATGGGGAAACACAGAGAGAGAGAGAGAGAGAGGTCCTCGACCGAGACAAAAGACAGAATTGAGAAGTGGGTTGTAGGGTGATCCCAGGGGTAGCAATGGCTCAGGATGACGAGAAGGGCGTAGGTAAGGGTCGAGGGAAATAACGTTGTGAAATGGAAAGATTGAATAATGAAGGAATGCCACTATAGCGTAGGACTGTGGATGGCCTTACAAGCAGGATCACACACACATGTAGTGGTATCAGACACAGAATTTGTAGTTCGAGTGATGGAGGCCCACTAATGTAGAACTACTTCTCCATAAAATATTAGATATTTACACACACACACACACACACGTACACACAGTAAAACATGTTGCTGGTTCACGACCAAACAGTCACACTTCCACAATTTAATCACACTAAACGTTAGTTTGGTCGCTGCATCTCTTGAAAGTTTCTGAAGTGTGGGCATGACTGAAGACCACATCAGTGCTCGCCTCTTGTTAGACGTACTTCATGACTTGCCAAACTACCTCCGGGAGAGAGAGTACGTAATGCACTGAGGTTATTGATACGGGGGAGTTGTTTGTGTGTGTTTGGGGATGAATTTGCTTGTGTTTGTGTTGAGGGAGGAGTTTGTTTGTGTGTCCTAAGGGCAGCGAGCTCGTGCTTGTGTTGGAGAGGTGTGCGTGTGTGTGTGTTTGTGTACGAAGGAGAGTGTGTGTATGCGTGTATGAGAGAGACTATTATTCATATTCGTATACACAATATATACACGGTCAATCTGATTAATCACATACTATCACGTGGATAATCACATTCTAACCACAATTAATAACAACGACTGCGCTTTGTTTACCATAGGTCTAAACTTTACGTTGGTTTTGGGCGCCGAGCTTATAACCTGACCTACAACAGCGTGTTGTACGTTGTACCACGAGACGTTGTATTTTTGCCTTCCCATTTTCCCAGTCATTCCTGTATAAAGTTCTATGCGCTATATCACAGCTGTTTACACTGGTCAAAAGCTTTCACAAAGTCTTTATTTACCACACTAGCATTCTGTTTGTCCCTATGGCGTCTCTACAACTTTATTTCATAGATTTAAAATTTCAGATATTTCGTTGGCACGCACAACGAATTCCATTATGAACTCCAACAAAAATAGCAAAGGATTACATTAATCGGAAAATTAGATTAGAATCCCCAAGCGTAAGAAAAGTGTGTGGTTAATCATTCCAGCGTATGATTACATTATACAGTGTGTAAAAGGAAAATTTTTATATTCGTCAGATATTCGAAGGTCCTACACACACACACACACACACACACACACACACACACACAAATAAAAAAAACAGCCTTTAAACACTGCCCGAAATTCCCAGCAAAATGTAACAGATGTAATACAGTGTAAATTACATTGAAAATCTAATTACATCACACCTAATTCATTTTTATTTGCGTGCAGGGCCGCTGTATCCGACTCTAAAATGCAGTAACTTACGCCGACCCGGCAATAACTAAGCAAATAAATTTCCCGAAAGAAATTATGGATGATAAATGTGCGCGTACAACATACGTATGGTGTGCGTACGGGATACACATGTGTGCGTAGGGGTAATTCATGGTGTGTGTACGGTTTAGCATGGTGTGCGTATGAATACACAGCGTGCGTATGGGTTACACACGGTATACGTATGGATACACATGATGTGCGTATTATATGTCTTCAATTAGTGTAAAGCTATAACCGATTAATTTTGGCTATCTATAATAATCAAGGATCAGCTATTGCATATATATATATATATATATATATATATATATATATATATATATATATATATATATATATATTGGACATTTCATGCACGTTTCTTTCTATTCTCTCTCTCTCTCTCTCTCTCTCTCTCTCTCTCTCTCTCTCTCTCTCTCTCTCTCTCTCTCTCTCTCTCAATACAAGCCAATGTCTCAGTATGTGACGTTAATGTCCCTACCATCAGTCTTCCTCCTCCTCTTTACTAACCAGTTCTTTATAAAAGGATTTTACCTCCAGTTCCCACAAGACTGGCGCTGCTCACGGAATACATGATATCCATGTCAGTTCCTGGGTCATGTATACGGTATGCATAACGTATTCACAACACAATACTGTGACGATTTCATCAAAAAAAAAATGGGGAAAATCTTGATGAAAACAAGGACCAATTACCCTTCTCGGTCCAGCTGGAATTCAAAAATCCCCCTAAAAAAGAAAAATCGAATGTAAAAATCAGATTTGTCACATACATCCTTCGTAATCCCTGACGGTAAATCATTACCCAGAGAGATTGTGTCGTAATATGCAAATGATTATGGTCCTTGTTAACACCCTGCATGAGGCTCACATTCCCGCGGCTGAAAAGTTTGTGATTAATGGTAGTTAGGTGAAGGTAAACTTTAGAAATTCATCAAAGTATTTTATGCCATCGCCTTTTTTTTTCTAAAGGGGGGAGGGTCTTTTCCATTACTAATTGGTTGTTTAATGCATATTGAGTAGTTCTGTATGCTAATGAAGTGTGTGTTGTTTTTCGAGTGGCGAAAACAAACTTTATATTAAGATACTTCTACGTTTCTTCCTCAGAACAGTTCCGTTGTTTCTGTCGTATTTTACGGTGGTGTTGATCTGTTGGATAATCTATATTCTATTCCGAATAATTTATTCCGGATAATCTTATCCGTATTTTGGATCATTTGACGAGTGTATGCCATCTGACTGAAGATAATTATACATATCTTCGGTTTTCGTTCAGATCAGAGTGTAGTCATGACCGTGCGAGGCATAAGGCAGAACAGGCGATAAATGAAGATTTAATCATGATATCAGGCTCTTTAGGACGATGATACGATCGTTTGGCAGGATGGTACGATCCTTGACGATGACGGCGTGAACTTTGTTTTGACCCCTAAGGTTCCGGTGACATGATTAGGTCATCATACCGAAGCTCCATACCGGTGTGCTCAGGGGCCAAACATTCTTGCTCAGGAATTAACCTCAACGTCGTGTTCAAGGAGTTGATCAGGCATGCATGCATGATGATTCTCTCTCTCTCTCTCTCTCTCTCTCTCTCTCTCTCTCTCTCTCTCTCTCTCTCTCTCTCTCTCTCTATCCAATAACTTCCTCTAATTTGAGAGTTATACTTGATCGCCGTTTCCCGTATTATTAGGGCAACACCAGGAACAAAACGAAGAAAAGGAAGCATCTGGTCACTGAAACCAAAGCTCCCTATCCAAGCTTAGGGAAACCAGGCTTTCATTTACATACAGAGGCCATAAACTTAGGGAAACCAGGCATTCATTCACACGTAAAGAAAGAAGAAACTGGGAAACCGAGTTTAATTACGTACAAAAGAAGCAAGGCTCAAGTCAACCAAAGGTTTTCACTACTTACGGAGTACGGAGAGCATGTACGTGTCCAGTTTGGTCTCCCCGAGGGCCTGGTTGGTGGCATGGCACGTAAACATCATATCCCTCTCGATGGGAGGCACGGTGAGGGAGAGTTCGCTGACGGTTCGCCACCCTCCCGGTCCCGCTCGCTCCCTGCGGGTGGAGGTCTCCGGGCGAGGCTTGCTGTCCACTACCCAGGAGACTTCGGCCGGAGGGTTGCTGTTATCAACGAAGCAGGTGAGGGTGACGTTCTCGTCGACTCGAGACCTTGCAGGACCCGACACCATCACCTTGTCAGGTGGGACTGTTGGGAGGAGAGGAAGACACACACTTGAGCGAGACCTGAATTTGATAGCATATGTAACATTTAAGAGACATAACGAGACGTACCGAGGAAGAACATAAAACATACAATTGGTGTTTAAGAGCACATTTGAGCCATTAAGGCTGACATTGGCAAGACGGAATGCCTGATAAGTGGTAAGGAAAGCATCAGTAACCTAGGAAGCATAATGTCTGTTCAAAGGAAGGAGGGAGGGAACAGGTTATGATCAAAACCAAATGTGGAAACCATGCATATAGCTGGTGAGATTACCAAAGAACTGGGTTAACTGGACCGATTCTATTTCAGTGTAAAGAATATCAGTCAGTTAAGGAGAATGGCACTGAAGTGCAGAAAATATATCAAGCGTGTAGAAAATAGTCTTGGGTAAAATGAAAAGTAAATCAGTCAACGTAAATATAATCAGAAACTGATGACTTGTTAAATGCAGATCATTTGTAATCAAGTCACCTCGAGCAAGACTCTTAATAAACTGTCAGAACGCAGGTGTGTTTGCTTCTCAATATATTCTAAGCAAAGTAGCCTCAACTTTCAACTAGAACTCCACACACTGTGGAACGGTACTATGACCAACTGGAACAAAAACACTTCCTAACACTCCTGGATGCAAGAGGGTTATGTAAACAAACGCCTCCTGTCATAATAACAGGACAATGTGGAGATTTACTGAACGAATAATATCAAAATACTCTCCACGTTTTGGACTTTTGAAGCTCATTGTTATTCCTCGTTGATATTTCCTAGCAAGTAAACAAAATCAAACTACACACAGTTTTGCAATAAACAACAACACACACACCTTTATTTTTTCATGGTAGTCCCTCCTTCTCAAATAATTAAAGTTTGGACTTATGATTAGTTGACTCCAGCTCAGGGTATACGAGGAGGCATTGTTTACATAAACTTGTATCAATATTTGTAGTTCGTCTAAGTACCTCAAACTCCTTAATTATTCACAAACAATAAATGAGTTACACCAACCTCGCCATATTGTTGATGGAAAAAAAAATCTTGAATGTTCAAGTGGCATTGCTATTCCTTTCTTCCGTGTGGAGGGCGATAAACTTTTTGTCATGTTTACTTTATATCTTGGTTTAACAAACCAGGATGCCCTTTGTATCTGTATTTCTATATATTTGGGTCTTTAGGGCACTTATTTTTCTGGGGGGGGGGACATAAAAAAGCTTATATTTTGCGTCTTGTAATCTAAATCAACTAAGACAAAGCACTACATATGGGTACCTTTCCATAAGCCGAACACAATGCATATGGGGGACTGGCATCGCTTGAGCCATTTCTACCATGCCACACAAGTCAAATTTCACTGAAAACTTACTCCTTTTTTGCGTTTCCTTGCCATATTTCATGAAGTGTTCATGAAATTTTCGCAAAAAGATGTCTCCTCACTTTATGCGTAGATTAAAATCGTTATTTTCACAGTTATTTCCTATTCACCGGAGTCAAAGGTTAGCAAAATCTTTTATTTGTCACATTTTTGGTCATTTATTAGCCAATGAATAAGAAATTTGGCATAAATGTCGCTCCACACATGATGAATAATGACGATAACCAGTGGAAGGAAAGCTTACTGACCTCAGCCCTCTTTAGGTCAAAGGTTAACAAAAAATTTATTTTTTCCAGTAATTTATTTCATTGAAACCAATGACGAAATTCACTAAATGACCAATACTTCAACTGATCTATCAAGACCTAACACGAGGGTACTGTGGGTGCATATGGAGGAAGACGTATCGCATTCGCTCGCGCATGCTGGTCTTTCTGACCGATTTCTGTATTTGGTAACGACCTTTCAATAATAGAGGGCTAATTTTTCTTGCAATCTAAAGGTTTTTGATTGGGATAAAAACTCCAGGAAACTCAATGTGATAGTCGCGTATGATGACGTAACCTTTGACCTAATCCTTAAATTTCGTGAAGAAGGCCAGGCTATCATTCTCAATGACCGCTCTCTCCTGTAATCTTTATGTGAAGAACCAGGACACTTGAAGTGGTTGGCAGAAACCGTGGAAATGTCTGTGGTGTCTAGTTGTGGGGTCATACCGTCATGCTCAAGATATCAAAAAGTAAAATAGAGTAAGATAACTACCGATAAAATGTAAATACATAATCATGATCAAACGAGTAACAGTTAAAAAAAGGAACATCCTCGAAAATACTATAATCATAATTCAATAAAAGTATACTGGCTGGATACACATTGTGCCATATATAAAAGTGATACACACAACAGAATAGGGAGTTATAACATGCATTACGCGAATTTTTGAGAAATGTATCCACAAGTTATACAATTGTATCATGAAGTTAAGGCACACGAGAAGATAAAACACCTCCACTATGCATACATTTCACGGCAAGATTTTCTTGTCATACTCTTAGGTCAGGACGAATTGTTCTTTTAGAAACAAAAACCAGTAGGCCGGATTATCCCAGGGTTAGCGTGGAAACGGAGGAAAATGAATTGGGGAAACTGTTGCAGCCTCCCCTTCTGGGATCACTTAAAACTTAGGCAAAACCGGACCTAAATAAAGGAAACTGTGTGGCCTTCACAGCTGATTTGCAGACGTTTCGGTGAAAAAGCTTGTAAGCTCTTATTTTTCATGGGTAATATTAAGCCTCTGTGAAAGGTCACCACAAATTTCAGTCGACGCAAAAATTATCATATAGAATGCGACAGAACTTTCCTCCCAGAGAGATGCATCTTGTGTGTGTGTGTGGCAACAGTGTTAAAACACACTAAACCAGACGGCTTCGATGGCTTTGTATGCACCAGGTTTACATAACATACTTTCACTCGAAGGACTTTGCAATGTCTTTAGAAAAAAAATAATAATGGGGATACAATCACTGACGACGAACATATACCCTTTGAGGAACACGCGAGTCAAACAGATACACGTCTGTTGATGCGTCAGATGGACAGTATATATCTTATGTATTCGCAGGTACATAAAATGGACAAATACGCATTAGTAGATAGATGGAGGGCACAGGTATAGTTATGGCAGTTTAGAAAAAAATGGATTTATGGATCTAAATCAACGACAGAATCATGAGTAACCTCATGCAGGATGGAAAAGGCGCAAGGGCGACTGCGGACGCTATTCGCTCCCTGGGAGGTAAAAGGATAAAGGGAGCTTTGGAGTTTTTATTTCCGCGAAGGTGGGAAAGGAAAACAAGGGGAAAGGTAAAGGACGAGTGGAGAGTAAAACAGACGTAGGGTAAGGTAAATGGTGGGGAAGAGAGAAAGGACAGGAGGGGGGTGAGGTAGGAAAGGTAAATGGGGGTGGGGGGAAAAGATAAGAGAAGGTAAAAAAAAAAAAAAGTTGGGCAAGAGGAAGGCAACGAGAGACGCAACAAATGCCTGGTGCAGACCTCCGTGAAAACACCTGAGCCCAGTCAGCATTTACGATGCATTTCACTGTATTCACGCACGTCACCCCGAGCTCTGGATGCTAATGAGGGCCACGTCTCTCTCTCTCTCTCTTTCTCTCTCTCTCTCTGGAGAGGGAGGGATTCAAACCCAAATTCTTATCATTCTTCCATCCTTGTGGGAGCAGATGAGCTTAGTCACAATCACGATGACTTTAACCAACGAAAGCAACGATGTCACATTTCCACGAGTGACTCTGTACACTACCACACCAGTCACCTCACCTTCAAACTATTTTGTTTTCTTTTCACGTCTACATTGTGAACGCACCGAGGTGTGCTGCAAAGACAATACCTTTATGTGATCTGGTACAAAATAAAGAGCGAACGCTTGAACGAAAGGAGTGCATCGATGTGCCAAAAGTCTGCGTGTTATTAGCTCTAGAAAAACAAAATATATCAACCACGTAAATACATCACTTGCGCTAATGTAATCATATGACAAAAAAAAAAAAAAAAAACTTGGAGAGGATGCATATTTTCGCAAAAAGGGCAAAATCATTTTCGTAAATGACTACAGTAATCTTGAAAAACTGTTTACACTCAGGGCGGAACTATCTTGTTAACATCTGTGATCAGGGAATGGTAATGTAAACCCAAACTGTTAAAACAATTGCGCTAAAGGATTGTGGAGCTGGAACTCTCTACACACTCGGTAAACAACGAAAATTCAAACTTGATTTAGCATGGAAATACATCAATATAACAGGGGCAACTAACGTGGTATTTGTTCATTTAATATAACTCAAGGAAATACAATTTGAATCCCTTTTACAGTTCCCAGCCAGTGGTTTCAATCCGCTTCCAATTAAAAGAAACGCATGTGGAAGTTAATTTGTTGTCCTTTATGTATACATATCGATTGTTTAACAAAATTTAGTTACACCCCCAAACCCTCTGGCATGGCAGTAACTCGCATTAACATTTTATTTTGGTCTTTTACTCTCCAACTCTAATTATGTACGCACTCACTCCATCTCAGTGGGTTATCAGACGTCGCGTGACATCTTAATGAGCCTGCGTTCGTAAGAGTGAGGTGATGAATGTGTCTAGATATATGCCTTTTTTACTGCATTATCATCCAATTTGCCACTGTGTATATATGTATGTAAATTTGCATGTAATGGAGAATGCATGATGTAAACCTTTATGTGTGTATGACTGCACAAGTATATGTATGATGTACGTTAGACTTTCTTGTCGAAGGTAAAAGGTAAATTTCCTAATTACCAGCTATGGATATAATCTTTATATATATATATATATATATATATATATATATATATATATATATATATATATATATATACACACACACACACACACACACACAGCGGAACTCGCTCACTCTGTACGGTGGAAACCAGATATTAATAGAATTAAGAGAATGCCAACATTCTTGGTCAAATTTCATATCTCGGGAATAGATAGAGGCAAAAAGACTTGGGCAATTATTGTGAGCGGCAGCAACGCCGCAAAGACATACCGTACCTTGTACTAAAGACGAACCGAGTCTTGTTACTAGTACGTTTCTGAAAACCGAGAGAAAATGGCTATGAAGGTATAGCGTTACAAATGATCCACATTTTCCACCCATAATTTAGAGATAGTTAGCAGTAGTAGTAGTATTATCATTAGTAGCAGTAGTAGTAGTGGTATTATCATTAGTAGCAGTAGTACAGTAGTAGCAGCAGAACCATGGACAGTGGTAGGATCAGTAGCCGCAGCAGTACTATAAGTAGCAGTAAAAGCATTAGCAGTGGTAGAAGTAATAACAGCAGGAGTGACTGCAGCATTCCCCACCACCACCACCACCACCTACCTCACAATGGCAACAAAAGCATTAGAGGAATTATGTCGGAGATTCCTTCTGTAAGAAGGTGCACTAGTCCTCACCAGGCTCAGTGGAAGCAATCGTCTTCCTCCCTATTACACATTCTACAAAACTTTTTTTTCTCCCTTTATATCTTTTTCCCCTCTACTCCGGATCGGATTCTGAGGAAACTTCTCTTCTCTTTCATTCTTCTTTCCTTCACCTCTCTCTCTCTCTTCTCTCCCTCCCTCCTTTCCCGCATGCCCCGCTTCTAACACCAGAGGACGTGAGATATGGAATATTACCCTCGAGATTTTCATATGAAACTAAACAGTTCCTGAAGACGGCCTCCTCCAGTTCTGATGATACAATTATGTACTGGAATTCTTCGTGTTAATTAGTGTAACATATGAAATTCTACTATAAAAAAGACGAAACCGATTCAACAAATCTGATGGTCACGGTGTGCATATATATATATATATATATATATATATATATATATATATATATATATATATATATATATATATATATATTATCCTGGGCAACATCCGAGAGCGATAACCTTAGCAGAACGGTTTCAGGGTCATAAAAACACATGAAGACACAGGTTCGACTGGCAGTAAGGTTTTACGACGGAAGATACGCAGAGCAACGGAAAACATACTGTTGCACACAAGATACATATAGGCCAAACCAGCCGCTTAACGGGTATGGAGAGTTACCGATGTACATAAGTGTTCATAAATGTGTATCTATTACGCACACTCCAACCACCTCCATCCTCTACTCTATTCCCTGTCCACCAATCAAGCCATTCTTCTACCTTCCTATACCTTACGTTAGCAATAAGATCACGAACCTCACTTCCCACAACTTTAGTATTGATATAAGAGCATCGAGCGTCTTCCTTATCGTTCTAATGTGTACTTAACCCCAACGTCTATAGCATCTAGTAGCAGAATGGGTGGTACGCGAAACTCCCTCAACATTCCATCCCTTCTCCTCCACTTCCATCCCACTAGACACTAAGATGGAATGGGGTTTTTCTCCTCCGTCCCACTATCGACGATCTGCTCACTCATCCTTCGACCCCCTATCGACCACTTTCTTCGCCCGGCATTCGACAGTCTACCCACACACACTTCACCCTCCTATCGACAGTCTACCCACACACTTCGCCCTCCTATCGACAATCTACCTACACATACTTCACTCTTATCGACGTTCTACCCACACTTCCCTCGCCCTCCTATTGACAGTCTGACCCACCACCCTTCCTTCCTCAGCACCGTCCAGCAAGCGCTGGAAATGACCACAAGAGAAACTTGTGATGAGAAGGCACACCAGACGAAGGGGCAGGTGGCAACTTGTAGCATATTTTTGTTTTAAAGAATTTTTATTTTCTCTTTTGCAATTTCCTTTTCGTCTCATCTCCTGTATCTTTATTTTATCCTCCCACTGACCATCTCGGATTTCTCGTAGTTCGCCTTTCTTTCATAATGTTGTTGTAAATTAATTTCAAGTGATTACTGTGGTTTTGGAATCCATCTGCTTTAGGTTGAGCAGTTTGACTTTTTTGTTATTCTACTGGAATTTATTTTTATCACCTTCTGCACCGCTGAACTGCCAATATTCATCCCTTTTTAGAGAGAGTATAAGACAAGTTTTCAGAGTCGCTCTTAATTTGCCTTTTCCTCCTCGGTATTAAATAACTTTTCTCTTATATTTTCCTTACTCCTGACGTTCACATTCGACCTTCTCCCAAACGTTTTCCTCCTTTCTCGCTATTTATCATCTTCCCTTATCTTCCATGGTTTCCCAAAACTGATATTCTCACCACTAACCTCCCATCCTCTTTAAAATTTCTCCCCTGTCCCCATCTTTCCTAGCTTTCTCTTCCCCTCTCTTCCTTCCTTATATAAATCTCCTTTTCCCTACGTCAGTTCCAGTACGTGTTCGCTTCTAATAATTCTGAATGAAAGGACTTCAAAACAGCCTCTAGGATATAACCGTCTCTACTGTATATATAACCATATAACCTACAACAGACGAGAGATATGGCACGTCAATACCTTGACAAGGTATATCGAGCGATTCTGAGAAATTACTCAAAAATAACTTCCCTCTTCAGTAACTTTATATCATGAACCTGATTTTTCGGGATCTTTAATGATCAGTGAATTCCAGGAACAAATTCCCAGATGTGGCCGTTTCTCAGGATTGATCCCTCCAACTCCTGGTATATTTACGAGTTACCTTTGCTCTTTGCGATTCTTGGACACCTCGCAGCAACTGTAACCCCCAGGAGCATATACTCACTTCTATGGAGTCTAGAGACTCCTACAGTATCCTTCCGAGAGTCCTTGCATCATCCTGGGTTCCCTGTCCTCCTCCCGGGACCATGAACATCCTCCTACGGTTCCTATAGCATCCTTTCAGGACTCCCCCACATGTATCCGCCTCTCTATTCTCCCACCAGTATCTTGCTCTGCTACATCGCCCTGTATCCTCCTCCACCACAAACACCCCCACCAGCACCTTGCTCCTCCACATCATATATCCACCACCAACTCCCCACCAGTGACTTGTTCTGTCACATCATGTATCCACCGCCCAACTTCCACGTTTCCCTAAGTTTCCTCAGCAGGAGCGACAGCGGATCCCAGGCAAGAACAACAAGGCCTCCACCTCGCTTCATGGACAGGAGTAATGAATAACAAATACGTCCTTCCTGCGACTTCATAAAGACCGACGTGCTTACCGGTGTCTGGAGTCTCACGGGGTCTTAGCTGGAGATTAGCATCATAAAAGGTCTTTCCCCGAAGGGAATAGCTTCTGGCTGGGTGTTGGAGAGAGGAGGGAAGGATGGAGGGTGGGATGTAGGTAGTGAGGGAACCTGGCAGTAAATACTCGTAGATACAGAAGGGTTTACGACGAGCTCCGTGTTTAGGGAGGCCATTAGGGTGCTGTGCCGTAGATCATCGATGTGAATAACCACATTATAGCGATCTTTAAGGGAAATATCGGTTTATGACTTTGGAGAATATATCTATACCGCTCAGACCTGCTAGTGTTGCAGAGAGATTGTTTGTGTCCTAGTTTATACAAACGAGAGGACAAACTCCAAACTAAATAAAGAAAAAATATAACAAAGAAAAGATCATACAAGATCATAGAAGAAATGGAAACCTTGCAACACGAAAATTGGAAGAGAAACACATTCAAGAAAATGTGGCAGGGATCACTTACACTGGACATCCAGCTTGACGGAGGCGAGGAGAGGCTTGTCCGTCAGTTTGTTTCTGACTTCACAAGTATACACAGCACCGTTGTCGGACGAGTCCACGATAAACTTGTACTCGTTGACGCTCTCTGCTCCCACAGCCCGGTCGGTGCTGTCTATATTCTCGTTGTTACGATACCAGACGACTCGACCTAAGGGGTTTCCCCCCCTGGATCTGCAGGTGAGCGTTCGCTCCTCGCCCGCCCGGATGGCTTCTCCTGCAGTGTACCCTGTGATGACGGGTGGGCCCGGTGGGTCTGTGGCAAAAGAAAACGGGAATTGGTCATTTAGAGAGAATGGGAAATTCAATGGATAATAGAATACTGGATCTAGTCCCTAATGGAAGGAGAGATACTACACTTGTTTTATCATCTTCCATTTCCAAAGTATAAAGGTATAGCACCACTTCTTTAAGCAGACGATTTTTATGAAACTTTCAGGGCTCAAAAGTATCTAAAAAGTATATTCCGAGATGATTTTACAGATTTCAATCACACGAGGCGAAGCACTGAATACCGATACATTTCCAAAGACCACACACAACGTACTGGATAATGTGTGATTTGAGCCATATCGACGATATCAAAGTGGTCAAAGGTCACTAAAAACTGAGGGGTGGGACGAAGACATTACTTGTTCATATTTCAAGTATTCATGGAATTTATACAAGTTTCTCTTCATGTCCCCCATTGTGCATAGGTTATATCATTTACAGCTTTTTTTTTAAATGATCGAAAAAATAGCGAAAACCACAACTTTGGTTTTATTGACCATTACATGGATACATTTCGGTCAGTGTTCCTGAAATTCAGCATGACGGTGTTGTTTTACATGTCTCACAACACCTATCTTATAATTGTTATTTCATCATTTCTTGTTATTCCTAAGAGGTCAGAGGCTAATAGAAATTACAATCTTGGGCCTTCTGGCCATAAATTAGCCAATTTTCAGCAAATGTTCAAGAAATTTGGAATGAATACGTCTTTCCACATATCACACTGACTACATTATCACGACCATTCTTACTGTTTTTAAGAGGCCAGAGTGTTTTTCACCTCCAATCTATTTCATTGTAACTTATTAATTGCTACGTCAAGCAAATCTGAGTTTTGGCAAAAAGCTTTGTAGAGGGAGACATAACACATTCGCTCGCCAGTGTCGGTATTTCTACTTTGACCTGCTATTATAAAGGACTGAAAGCATTATCGATACTTTCAATGGTGTATCCGATATGAATTTTGTTTGTAAACAAGCATCATTTAAAAACCTTTTTGATGGAAATGTAGTACTACTATAAATTATCGAAACTATGCATAGTGTTTTTTTGAGTTTACGAAATATGATACAGCAAAAATTTTATTTTTGATGGATAAACAAGACTTATAACTAAAACAAAGTGACTTTAAAATGTTCATATGAATGTGTATATGTGGCATAGTGCTTTGTATATGTCCATCATAACCACGTACAAGTGTTCGAGGTATAAAAGGAAAAAAAAAATATTCTTTAGGTCTTACCCTGGTTCAAGACCTTGTCACTAGATCTTAGTCTAGCACGGGCCCTTGTGTTTAGCCGACCTGTCCCCTCCTTGTGTAGTCATAAGAACAAGTAAATTACTCGTCGGCGTACGTGCGTATTGCGTTAGTGGAGGCATCACTGCAACGTAACAGTGTGCACGTAGAAGTCCTTCGTTTTGTTCGTGGGCGTACGTGGAATACGCCATAATGACGACGTGGGCTGGTTCTTTCTTATATAATTATCAGTTATCTACAAATTTTCAATTGCCAAAAAATCTTGATCAGACTCCACGACTCACACGTTTTAATAACAGACTCAACTTCATGTTAACTCTTACCATCTGTTCAAATTTCAAAAATTTTCTTCCACTGAATAATAGAATATTTCAGTTATTATATTGTTCATGACAGCATTAACTACATATTATACGCTTTTATCCACAACGAAAAACATTTAAAGGGTTCAACAATTATGAGTCCATTTACAAAGATATAATCGTACGATTAAAACATTATATAATCCTATTGACTACAGTTTTCGCACTAGCTTCTGATGAACGAGCACCTGCTATGATGTATATACATGTATACAAATCCAAAGTGAGCTGGTACAAACTGACCACGACCACCTTCCCTATCTGAGTACTTACTTGGTACAGATAAAATAATATAAAGCTTGAAAAATTATAAAAGAAATATAAAATTATTCTATCAATAACACGATATAAAAAGATTTCATTTAAACGAGAGAGAGAGAGAGAGAGAGAGAGAGAGAGAGAGAGAGAGAAAGGAACCAAGGAGGCTACTCACACTGCACGGAGATCTTGACAGAGGCTCTCATGGGCGCGTTGAGGGCAG
Source organism: Panulirus ornatus (assembly GCF_036320965.1). Taxonomy (NCBI): domain Eukaryota; kingdom Metazoa; phylum Arthropoda; class Malacostraca; order Decapoda; family Palinuridae; genus Panulirus; species Panulirus ornatus. Next base: position 2,197,457 of record NC_092251.1, on the reverse strand, counting down.
GGTGGTGGGCGTGGCAGGAGTAGTGAGATCCGTCGTCTGCGGGCGTCAACCGCAGCGTTATCTTGGAGAGGAGGTTGTGACGCCGTCGCTTAGGAGACTCCTCCGTCACGTCGTCCCGCGAGTCTGTAGGAGACGAAGGATAGAAGGTTAGGTCCTGGGTCCTCCAGCACGGGTCGAGGACCGTGTTTCCTATTCTTTTTTTCTGGCTTTCTTAATTGACACATTCTCTCTCTCTCTCTCTCTCTCTCTCTCTCTCTCTCTCTCTCTCTCTCTCTCTCTCTCTCCACCAGTAGGCGTCAGTGTTGTAGATAAGGTTTTATTCAAACGCCCTAACATCACCCAGACTAATGCCTTGAAAAAGCTGCTCTTACAAACGAGCTTATGAGTTGTTATATGCAATTCTGAAAAACACAAAAAGACGGTTGCTTTTGCATTTCAACGAGATGATTATTACACTGGCTATCCTGCAAACGATTTTCCTGCAAAATTCAATAATGACTTTCATACCCGTACACTTTATAATGTCCAAAATCATTATTGGACATGTCTTCCATCAGAAAAATTAGACCCAGTCACATGAAGACGATTTACTAAGCAGAAATAAAACTTATATTTCTAACGCCGCCTGGAGCGTCCTCCCATCATAACACACAAATCGTACCTATGATCGCAAGAACGATTCCCTTAACATCTACTCCAACATCTCTGCTTTTCTGTAGGATTAAATTGGACATTCTATCCGGTTTGTCACTCCACGAGAGAATCATCTTCGTATATGGGTTAAGAACAAAGTCTTTATATATTCCATGACTATGATAATGTATATGTTGCCTCCACGTTGTAATGAGCGTAGTTTTAAAGCTTTTAATTGACCTTGTAATTCTAATGTTCTACTTAATACGTAAAGGCTGTAAAAAAAGATTTTCTGGCTTGGCGATTTCTTTGTCTGTATAGTGACGGTATAACAAAGGAGCATCAGCGAACAGCATTAGTTTGACTAGAGTCTTTCTCAGTCTTGTTTTTCTGGTTTTGAAAGGTCTCAATACAAGTCTTAATACCATCTTACTTCGAGGATTTCCATCTTGTACTTCGTATCAAGTTTAACCCAGTAAACACAGCTCTCATCCAGTACCCATCTTTCTTTACTCGTAAAGCGAAGCTTTGGAGTTCTATTCCTTCTCTCATCTTTTCCTCATCCTATAACCTCTCAGGATTACAAACGCCCGAGGCATATTTCAACTGTGCCATATCGGTCACCATGAGGGAAATATACATGCGAACCACAACATCAAATGGCTTCGACTATGATCATATTATCGAGAAATATCTTCATATCTCATCACCAGATGCCGCACGGGGTGCCTCGGTCTGAATTCCCTTCTCATGCATCCTACCTACACGAGGACCCACTTTCGAATCAGACCCTTGCAAATTCTTAGTCAAGGGGGATTTACGCGAGATATCCAGGCCTGCAGATGTTTCAAGAAACTTGATATATTGCTTGGATTTGAAAGGAGGCAGTTTGATATTTAGAAATGGGGTGAATGAACGATATATCTTGCTGTCTAAAGCATTTCTTGATACGTGGGTTTAAGAAGTGCCACTGTGGAATGATTTATGTGCGCGTGCGGTGTGTGTGTCACAGTACGCACGCGCTTTCGTGCACTCCTAAAACAAATCCAGAAATAACAATTTCAAGAAAACAAATAAGTCATCCCAGTCGGGAGATCAAATAACAATTACGCATGTAAATTTATGCAGGGGTTACGTCTCTAGTGTTTGGAGTTAGGAACGGAAAATATCACCGAGAAGGGAAAGTAAACACGTAGGGCATTATAACATGAATGTTTACACACTAATATTTAACACTGGATCTGAACAAAGAATAAACACCTTTCTTTTTGGACGAAAACGAAGTTTAATTTCAGTTACTATACAAACTTCCGTAGGTAGTCTACAGATAATGGAAGTTGCTCCACATCGAGTTTCCCTCCCATCTCACCCCCTAGTCTTTAATAATATGCAAATATCATTATAACTCTGCAAGAAGTTCCGAGTGTATGCATATCCTGATCTTTAGTTAATTGTTACGTGGAGTATTTCACTCTATAAACTATGCTGGTGAAGTGAATCAGGAATGTTTGAAACTCTGTATAGTTGTGTTAATTCCAACTTAAGGTAGAAAATTCATCCCAAATACTTGGGTTATTTATCGAGACAAATCTACATACATATTGTCAGATGAGGAAGATCAGGTAGGTACCTTACTATAGCTGGTGACCGTTTCGGAATGTCTTCTGCAAACATAACTTGGTCAGAGATCCTACCTTACCTGACGTATACCTTATAATTGGTTCTAGGTATGTTCTACCCACACAGCACAGTCTGGGAATTCACTTTACCTGATGTACACCTTACGATGGTTTAACAGGTTGCCTACTCCCCTACAACTCTGTATGGTAGCCAAGGTACCGTCTTTCGCCTCCGCTTATGCTGTTGGAGCCAGCCTCCTACAACCCACAGGCCTAATAACATTATACAATAGATTAATGTCAAAGTTAGAGCAGCAGAAACACAGTGAAGCATTTCCCAGAAAAGCTGGCTGGCCCTGCGCGACGCGAGTGAACACAATCTTTATATGATTTCACAGCCAGAGACAAGCGCACGTCTCCTCGCCAAGTTGCCTGACTCTTCTTGACACTTATGAACACAAATCTCATGTGCAGTGCCCACCGCTCCTCAACGTGAAGGTGGATGACCATCCCTCTCGACATATTGTAGGCAATGTATTCTCTTCGTCCAGAGCACAACGATTCGTGTCCAGATATCGTACGAGTTGCCACGTCTGTGTCGTTTGGCCTTGAACTGTATTCGTGCCAACATAGTGGACTGAGGCCCCTGTGAATAGGTTTCAAAATCTGTAAGGTAAGGTAAAGGAGGGCAAGGTAAGGTAACGTAAGGTAAGGTTAGACGGAAAGGTAAGGTAGGATGCTGAGCGCTTGTAAAGCTGAATATCTACCGACGTCCGATGTCAGCCATTAGAACTATGATGAAGCTCAGAAAATCTCATGCAGAGCAAGCTAAAAAAAATATATAGATAAGAAAAATGTTCAATACATATGGACAGTATTTATGTAGACCCATCAATGTACCTCTGATATCCATAAATAAAAACAGATCCAGAAATGTTCTTAAGTAAAGAACAAACACTAAGCCTGAAAAAACAAAAACATACCAGAAACACTAATCCGCTTTCATCTTTCCCCCAAAAGAAACAAAATATTCACTCAAGACTGTGATATAAATTCTCAGTAAACATCTACAAAACATTCACTAAAGACTATTCCATCTTTAACGGCCACAGACACTTGCTTCCATCATCATATAAAAATTGACCCAAACCACTTTGGGTGTAGATATGGCTGCGGGAACTCGCGGTGAACACTCCTTAAATGTCGTGGAAATTATGGCTGTGTGTGTGACAGAGACAAGTGGACTGAAATGTTGGGAGAAAGGGGAATGGAAGCGTGGAAGATTTAGTGGAGGAAAAGCGAGAGATAAAGAGATATGAGCGAGAGAGAGAGGGAGGTAGGAAAGGCGAAAGAAATGGTGGAAAGGGAGAAATGTAGAAAGAAAAACAAAATGAGGAAAGAAAAGGGGATACTGAAAAAAAAAGCCGAGAGGAAGAAAAAAGAGGAAGAAAAAGAATAAAGTTATAAGAGAGGGAGATAAATACGAAAATAACGTACATAACCAGACACAGGCAAGTAAACTAAGACACACACACACACACACACACAGGGGAGGGAGCGCTGGCAGACTCATTGTGAGGCAGGCCTGGAGATAAGGACGGGAGGGTCCTGACGGTGACGGAGTGGCTCCTGTCACGTGTTGTGAGGAGAATGGCAGGAGGACCAACACCATGCTAATGGAGGCAATGTCTTGATTTCTGGAGGTTACGACGAATTAAGTATTTTCTTTATGAAAGGATGGTGGGTATAGACTAGTTGTGGGGGGGGGGGGGATGAATAGAAGGGTGTGTATGGGAGTGGTGAGTTACATTGTGTGATGGTGGATGAATCAAAGTGTATGTGCGAGATAGTGTATAGTGTGTGTGTGTGTGTGTGTGTGTGTGTGTGTGGAAGGATTTGTAGGATGGTGAGTAAATGGCCTTTGTGGAAAGGTTGAGGAATGCACGTTTGTAGGGAATGGTTGGTTGATGAAGGTGTTTGTGGCTTGTTGGATAGAGGTGTACGAGAGCTGGGAGGAGAAAGGCTGCACGGGAGAAGAGGTCGTGAAGGATTGGTGGGGGTTGCTGAAGTCTTCGTAGGAGAATATATGAAGACAACGTAGATGGTGGTGGATACATGGAAGTAGAAGCAAAACTTTCAAAAATTAAACGCCCAATAATTCCATAAACTAAAAAGGGAGAGATGGAAGCGAGACGAAGGGAAATGAGGATACCGAGTGAAAAGAAAGACTTCTTAGGGGAGTGGATGGCATGCGAGAGAGAGAGAGAGAGAGAGAGAGAGAGAGAGAGAGAGAGATAGAGAGAGATAGAGAGAGAGAGAGGCGTAACACGAAGAAAAAGTGGACAGCGTGGGTGGAGGAGAGCGGGACGAGGAATAATGTGTCCTGTGGTTTGTCTGCTGATAATTCTATTTCAAACATCTTGATTTATGTCGCTTGGGTAATCTGTCGTCTTGATCGACGATTGCTATGAAGTGGACTTATGGCTCTCTAGAAAGTTTCTTAAAATACATAAAAGGTTCCTCCAACCATTACCAAGAGGTTGTCATTCATCGTGTAAGGCGTGGAAACCTAAGTATAGGTTCTCACACAAACCAGAAGACAAATACTGGTTAACAGTACGTATGGTTTGATACGATAAACGGATCAAAGAGAAACTCACTCTCGAAAAAGGCAAATTATAAAGACGACCAAGCAAAGAGATAAAGAAGACGCCCCATAAGAAGGACTGACATAAAAGTCGGGCTAAACAGAAACTACTTATGACGGAGAGCGAGTGAGGGGAAAGAAGAAAAGAGAAGACACTGTGTAGGAGCCAGACACGACGAGGTGCGAGTGAGGGGAGAATGCGAGACAGCGCCCTACTAAATAACTATGATGAGTTTCCCCCTGGGCCCAGGCATCTCCTCGCTTGGGTCGGCATTATCCTCGCTCCTCCCTCCTTGCCGCTGCCTCATTTATACGGATAATGAACCCAGATCCACCTATGAATGTGCCAGCTCCTCCCACGATGAATGTTTCGACTGGTTCCCTCATCATCAGGACGTCCTGACCCCACAAACCCTACCAGTTAAGAGAGAACTGTTTCAAACCAGCGTCGGATGATATCAACGTTAAATATGGTGCAGTAAATTAACTAGAGCTGTAGGTTTAAATAATAATCTAACCAGCTTATCTTTTTTCGGTGGAGTGAAAGACATGATGACTACGTACCGAGAACGAAAACCAAGGCAATGTTTTCGATTCAGGGTAAAAGAAGATAAACAATTTTCAGTAAAGATTGTGGCTGGCACTATCGGTGATGTCATATAAGGCGAATGATAAATGTGGATTCAATCAACATAAAATATAGGAAAGAAATAAACACTCTAGAAAACTAGACTGGAAACTCACAAGACTGACCATACGAAGGAATATATAGAAAATCATTTCTTTTTGGGGCGCAAAGAGTCGCCTGGTATCATCTCCCGGTGCATTTTGATGATCTCTCTCCCCCCCATCTTCTATAGTGGACTCCCAGTAGAAGTAAACAAGTTTCTGATCACGTCTACAACAAGTTACTGGATGAAAGAATATATATATAAACTTTCCTGTATGAGGAATGAGGTCTTGTATATCGAATTCTTTTGCCAGTTTATTTTTAGTGGAGGAGGGTTACTGCGAGCGTCATTTATTCTGGAAGAGGAAATAGAAAGAAGGAAAATAACTGTAGAGATCCTCTTTGAGACGAGGTTGCCAGTACGAGGTTAGTTGCTTAGAGAAGCTGAAGACTTTATGTATGGCATTTGATGTTCCTTAATTAAGTACATCGGTACAAAAACAAGAACGTTCATCCAGTAGTAAAGTGTACGAGATCTGCCGGCAGGAAGACAAGCTCCGGGTGCCGGCCAACTGCACTGCCAGGTGTACGACTAATTTCAAATCGAAAAGGAGACTACTTAAAAGTATTTACTATAGAGCCGAATCTGCGCGATAACACTACGACACTGATATAAGTATAAACTTTCTTGCGAAAATATCAAATAGTTATAGAAACAAGAAGCTGGATGACAGACAGACAAGATGAAAAGACTTACTTGAAAAAAAAAAAAAACTTGCGAATGACCAGCCTACGAGCATGAAGACAAACCAACAAATACAAGAGAAACAGGATAGAACGAAACTAAGTATTCTGCATAATGGTTCATTAAACTTAAGTGTTCTTTAAAGAAAACAGTCTGTATAGGCTACGTATCTATTAATACAGAAAACATCCGGTATCTAAGAAATAATATAGATACAAAACCATGCATAAAATAGAATGAATGTTACTATTTAGTATTTCTATACAACTAATATGTTTCCTTTCGTAAAAAATGAAAATCCTTCTCATCGAAATTAATTCTGCGCAAAGAACAGACACAGCGAGGCCACGTTCAGACTCATTCCCTATCTGCTTCAAACACACACACACACACACACACACAAAATACCACATGTAATTTTGACGTACAAAACATCAACTCCTCTGTCAACAAAATAACACTGGGAATCTCTCTTGAACAAATTTGTGTCCTGCTCCGCAGTATTATGTATGCATCACGCCGACCTAACACAAATTTAATTCTCCTTTGGTAAACAAAGCTGTGAAATATAGAATTCGAGACGCTCTCCACCGCCATGTATGGAAAATTAAGCAAATACGAGTTGAAATTCTGATCTGTGTTCAGCTCATTCAGGTGGACAGTAAATATGAATGGAATAAATCATATGTATATATTTACATATATATACATAAGTATATGTATACGTATGCTTCTACTCCGTGCTACGCGATGTAACAAAGATCCCGTAATACAACCCCACTTCAACATGCTCAACGTAAAGTTGACAGAACACACACACACACACAGAAATGACCCGACCAGAACGGAACATCCGCCTTCCCAACTTAGCATTAAACACCATGTCAGCAAACATACATCCCTCTGTAACCACACTTCCCAGACCAACACGAGTCTCTCTTTCTCGTGTTGGCTCCAGACCTCACCCAGACCTACATAATTACAAACACAGATTCAACACATCGCAAGGCCCTTCCTGCCGAAGATGCAACGACCACAGTGAAGACACAAACATATGCTGCTCTGGTGATACCCACACACACACCCACCCACACACACAAACGCAACATCACTGCACTTTATGACCTGTGGTCCCGCCCGGTAGACGTGGCCACCTTCCTGAGTGCTGCGGGTGGATCATAAAGATAGGAAAGGCTCCCGGGGTAGGAATAAAGTAGAGGAACCGGCGTCATATTCGGGGATACATTTCTTGTATACTCCGGCCTTCACAATTCTCTCTAAGAATTCATCATAAATCTCATTTTACGGGATTCGAATTCCCATATTCTTGTATCCTGGAGAAATGGGGATGTAGAACAGGTCATAGGAGTCATCCAAGGGGATCTGTTTTCAACGGGTGTTTACACTGGTTTCATACAACATCTCCATCAAGGGACACATCTGCCGTACACCATGACGTCACGAGACATCTGCCACAGTTCGTACGTACCATGACGTCACGAAACATCTGCCATGGGGGATGCGAATCAAAGAAGTTAAAAATATCTGTTGTGCTTAATGGCTGTTGCTGAACCTTCCTCTGTGGTACCCAATCACTGAGGTCTGTGGCCTCTAGAAATAATCTAGGAGTGGATTACTTTCCACTGCCCACAGAACACCATACTTTGCATCTAATGACGTGAAATTTCAGCCATCATCCTGCGATACCAGCAACTTTTGTTGTAGTTTCTCTAGAACACTGCGGCCAATTGCTCGGTCGTGCCGGTGCTACAGCCGAAATAAACAAACGCGTGCGGGGGGAAGGGGGGGGGGGGGCGCGATCGTTATGAGACGTAGAGAGAGAGAGAGAAGCCTAACCAAAAGGCAGAGTAACATGAACTTGTGTCGTACGCACAAACGAATCCCGCTTTACGCCCCCCTCCCACCAGCCCCCTTTCCCTAGCTACTACAATAACATTCACGAAGGTTTTATGGAATGTTACGTTGGTCGTCGCGTCGCTCCCCGGCGCGTCGTGCCCACTCTGGCACCCTTACTTGCTCACAGAGAGATTAAGCTCGTGCTGGGGGAAGAAAAAAATCTGAGCACCCTATTTATAACAGCCTGGAGGATCTTATTATTGCCAGGAACCTCCAGAAAGTGACGTAATTCACAAGGGGATCAGGAATATAAAAATGGGGAATGATTTATTACATGAGATTGGAGAATAACGCTGAAAAGGACGACGGATGGAAGGCAAAGGAGAGGCGAGAACGTGGGCGAGAGAATAGGGAAATGGGAAGTAAAGGAAAGACTGATCAAAATAAGGAAAGATAGGTGGAGACAAGACAGGTCCTCCCTCCAATACTCCAACTATTACCCTCCTGTTTAACGATACGATCCCTTTCGTCGTTTAAAAACTGCTTTTTTTTTTTTATAAAAGTCCACTTTAAATGACCTTTTGAAACCCTCCTGTCATATGCTGTTACAAAATGCAAGTAAATGTTTCTCTTTGAATACTATTGACAACGTTTTCTGAACAAATGCTCCCTTTCGTGAATATTAGAAAATGCTCGTATCAAAGGTTCTTCTAATATGCTTATACGAATTTTCCCCATTAGAAGGTTTGATAAATTATTCATACTTTTGCAAAATGCTCTACTAAAATAATCTTATTAAACGCTGTAGAAGGGATTATTACAAAATACTATTTGATCATGTAATTATTCAAATTTATTTATGAGGATATTTCGCATTGTCTTTGTAAATATGCTGCAAAGTTGTTACAGATAATATCCAGTCTGTATATCAGTTTCCCTGATCATAAAGTTTCTCTAACCATGTAATGATCTCAAAGCCTTTATATATATATATATATATATATATATATATATATATATATATATAGAGAGAGAGAGAGAGAGAGAGAGAAAAAAAAAAACTGGGCAAGCAAACTGGTACAGAAAAAAAAATTAAACCAATAAAAATAATTTAGCCTCCGAGATTCAACACTGAAGTACAGAGAGAGAGGAAAGAAAACATTGTGAACAAGACCACCATAAATAAAGCAAGTGACGGAAGCGTTCCACTAGACTCTTCTTCGTCTTCATCTTTAGGGAAATTTAATAAAAGCGATTTATCGTTGAAGACCCACCCGGCCGACGCATGGAGTTCATAAAGGTTGACCGATCCTTTTACAGGGACGAGTTAGTGCGTATGAAAGAAGGAAATCCGGTTTCATGAATGAAATACGCGAAGTAACAGCAGTAATATTTGAAAGAAACAAGAGAATACGTTTTTGTGAAATTCAAAAAGTGACCAAAGTATTGTTGACAAAGAAAATAGTATATCTACCCAGTAGAATTTACGATGTTCCCCACAGACCTGTTCATTCTGCACATGGTGGTACTTCTAAGATAGGAATGGTTGTACAGTGTGAAGAGTCTGGTTACATGTAGACAAATTAAGTGTACACACACACACACGGGTTTATGAAAAGACAATCATCAGAGTCACAAATCTAACACTTCATTGTTCGAGACAAAGTAGAAATATATGTAAAACTATTCATAGCCGGATGAAAAAAAACCTTTTTATTAACAGAACAAATTCAGGACCAGAGAGGAAACAGGTTGACGTTCTAGATATTACCAGAACAAAGGTCCTCAGCTCTATGTTGTTATGAGTGGAACTGGGGTGACAGAAGGATCATGGGAGCAGCAAGGAAAGGTGAGAGAACGTTGGGGGGTAGGAGAAGCAGCAGCAGAAGTGTGCTGGTGGGGAAAGAGTGCGGAGGAAGGAGTGTTGAGAGAAGCGTTGGGTTGAGGAAGGGTTGCAATGGCGAGTGCGTGAAGGGTGCTTGATGTAACGTGCTTGTGATGAGGAGGGGGTGGTGGAGTGGCGTGTGGAGGGGATGGGGGGGAGGGGGAGAAGTAGAAGGAAAGTGAAGGAGAGGTTTGCAGACGAGGACAGTCAGATAACCCAAGCAGGCTGAGAGGTGGTGAAGAGGCCACGAAAGCTGTTATGGTGGAAAGACGATGACAAGAGAAAGGCCTTGATGTGTCGGCCACGTAGGCCTGTGGATCATGGCCTCCACCAACCTGAACGAGCAAAAAAGTTATAGAAACTTGAAGGAAAACTCGCCATGGGGGTAGACCTACGAAACCATCGTAAGACATACGTAATGTAAGTTAAGGGTCCCATACCGAACTGTTCTGGCAGAAGACCTTCGAAACCATCGGAAGGTATATGTAAGGATCCCAGACTGAACCTTGATCAAAATGTACAGCTTCAACCCTCCTCTAGGGCTAAAGCTGGCCTTCTGATAAAGAAAAAAAATGTATCCCTCAAACATTCCCCGAGAATTGACGTTGTGGGTGTAACTTTGTTCGCTGGGGCATTTTGATTACACGAGGGAAATCAAACTGAAATATATAATTTTCCTCTTTTTATATTGGAAAAAGGGGTCTCCGAGTTCACTCTTTCTTCGTGTCTGACTCGCTTTGATAAAAGTGCCATTTTCATGGACTGTTTCCAGACAAGACTTGATTGGCCCTGAAAACAGCATATGATTTCCGTTTATTCACAGTTTCTGCTGTTCTCGTTAATTTTGTATTGTCTCCTCGTGCCTCCGAGTTCTTTGTTTTTCTGTATACTTCGAGATGAAAACAGAAATCTGTATAATCGTTCAATACTTCCTATCAGTTAGTCCCCTTCTGTATCTTTATAACTGATCAAAGTAATAACGAGTCCAGCTGAGCCTTATAGCGCGGCATGACGACCTGGCCTTTGACCTGACCCAGATCCGTCATGTCAAAGACTTGATCATCGAGGGTCGTGCCACCGTGTTCGAGGGTTTAAAATACAGAAAACAACTTCTTTTACCCGGAAGCCCTTCACGTCAACAGGCAGGAGCAGAGAGAGTACCGTCTACTAAAATGATTTTGTTCCGAGTAATTTGTCGGTTGCAGACGCCATTAAGAGAAGGTAATATTTTTCCGACAAGACATTTACCAATATTTGGGATATGATGTTGGGACTTATTTTGCAGGGGGATAACCCTTTGCTATTGCAAGCAGCTGGGAAAATACGCCCGATACGTTGGACACAAGTTCAAAGAACATGCAAGCTTGCCTGTGAACACCATTCCCTCAAATGGTAACAAAGGAACATACAGTTTCCTTCCTATTGGTTCTCACATCTATCAGGTCCTCCTACACGTAGAGTGGTCCAGACGTTCAGATGTAGCAAAAAGTGATTTTTCCTCTTAAGTTCGCTTCAATTACGACGTTTCAATAGTTTGAAAGGAAAATAAAAAATTTTTCTTAGCCAGTGCCAGGATTACCTACACTATGATAGCCAATGCTACAATGTATAATGGTACGGGAACATGATGGCTTCAGCATACATAAAACCACAGGAGACAGACATAAAAGTGTATCTGCAAGATCTTTTCGTTTAGCACATCTTCAGGCAAAGTGAAGACGCGATAAACGCAAGATCTTGCAGCCACACTTTCATTTGTGGTTTTATCTGCACAAGTCACACACGCACAAGTCTTACAGTATCTTACACGTCATATTACACTGAAGACCCATGGCAACCTCTCACGAATACCACCAACGATAAAGCTTTTAAAAAAAAAAAAAAATAGATACATATTCGCTGTATAAAGTCGATGCCTGTATATATACTACCGAGCATTGGACCTCATATAATTTCCTATATAGTTTCTGCTCGGAGTTTGTACCCAGATGTGCTCGGTGTATATGACGCGTGGGACCGAGATGAAAAATACTGCGCCACGTCTATTGAGTCTAAAACTTCTTTCAGAAGACGTCGGCGGAGGAAATGCTATCTATTAGTGAGGCAAGAGGAGCTTTGTGACGGTAACTGCACACAGGTGGGGGGCCTTTGAACCACGGAGCTCACACACAAATGCATATGCAAATACAACTGCATATGCATATCACCCTGATACTCACACACAGCAATGATGCACACACAGTCATGAAACATGCTCACGACACACACACACACCTCACACATGTGCCTATGTTAAGTGTGGAAATATCCAGTTCACATTACCCTTAAGCTTTTGAATGATTGCTTAACTAGTAACTACCATGACCTTCCAGTTCTGCAATATCTGTAAATATCTCAACTGTTTTCAGCCTGGCTGCCCAAGTTCAGCAGACCTTTATCTATTTACACATTATCTCCATCCACAGATATCGACTCACCCATAAGCGTATACTAAATCATCTTGTCATACACATACAAAACACATCCGTCTGTATGCACCCATCCATTTCCATCGCCACATATAGACCAGAATTTAGGATGCCATTACTGTCCTCCAGAAGATAACCTCGTCATAGCCCATTTAATCTGTTGTCTGACTTTCCCATGTTCTACCATGTATTCATCCATACATCATACGTCCCTCCACCCTCACACAGGCACCCATCAGTCTTCCCCCAAACAATGGCCCCCATCCTCTAAACATACTCATTTCCCCACGTCGCACAGACCTGGCAGGGCAGATACAGGCAGCACGCCGCCATAACAATGCCAATAGGCTCCTCACCGCCAAAGGTCCTTTGAGAGACCCACAGTAAGAGGCTCGGAGGACAGCGAAGGACGTGCCTAAACACCGTCCCAACGCTCTGTCACAGACGAGAAATACCAAGGGACGGAGGATGATGGAGGGGTGGAGGAGGAGAAGCAGCAGCAAGCGAACAGGGAACTGGATTGATGGTGAGTGGAGAAGGGAGAGTGGCTTAGGGCGGAGAGAACGACACGGGGAAGGATAGAATGTCCTATATATCCACATCGGTTCGGAGTGCTCAAGCGAATCTGTCGCATCTAAGGAAAGGGAACGTCAGTCAGAAGAGTTCTGATGACATTATACGATTCTTGGAGACCGACCAGGCTACAGCAGTGTAATAGCTCCGCCCATACTAACCAGAGCTACAAGACCATAACAGCTCCGCCCATAACGACATCGTTATACCACCGTAATAGCTCTTCCCATATGGAACACACGCCGCGATCCTAACTTATGACTACAGAGTCTGTTCTGATCTTCATAGCTACGTTTATTACAGTGTGGGTTATATTATCATACATATGTGTGTGTGTGTTCGATTACTATTTGCGTCATAGGGAAATTTTCAACTTCGCGTTGGTCTATCTCTTAACCCTGTATATCTGCACGACGTCTTTATTACCTGTGTGTATATACTCACAGGTACCTCATCTAATCGCTCAGCACGGAGGAAATTATGAACACCTGGGTCTGGCTATGGGCAGACTACCGCGCTTAGAATTCGAAATCATGCAGGCCCGACCCAGGGGAGCTCGTGCTGCCTCACGGTTCGTAACGCTGACCACTACACCACGGAGGACCGGGTGTGTGCGTGTGTTCGTTCGATGTAAACATTAAGACCATCGAAAACACGTCAGACCAAGGAATATCCATGACGTAAATCACTAAACCTACTGTCAACCATTGGTTTTCTTCGAGAGCAATCTTAGCGCATGACCAAAAGGATCTTTAACAACAACAACCATTCGAGATATATCGTCCTTGTAGGTGGCGATCATTGATCGTGGACAGCTCCAGCAAACTTACTGATGGCCGTCTTATATCTGTCCCCGAATTCCTTTCCCGAACACAACACGAGCATAATATTCATGCTTTTCATGATACAGTTTCTTAGGGACGACCAACAACCCACAGTGGCTTGAATACAAAAAGTTGTAGTTGATCCTACTAGATCAGCGAGGGTAAATAATTCTGACCTTACGAAATGATTCATCGAAGTGATGTATCCAAAAGCTGTATCTAGATTCTATATCTGTGATATATGCAAGTACTGTATTCAGATGTATCCGTATCATACAAGTCCTGAATCCAGGTGTTGTATTTAAATGGTCTATCAAGGTGGTGTATCCAGAACCTAAATGTGTATCATGTGGTCTATTACTGGGTTAATACATGACTGTACGATAAATAATGACAGTTCATATATTTATTCTTTCGACGTTCGTTTTGCCATCTAAGTAAGGACGTACGTACAATTGACGTGTGATATTTCTTATTACGTTTGTAGGTTATAAGTCTAATACCCTAAAGTATCAAGACACTTTGTATACAACTTACAACAGCTGATATTCGCTCAGTGTATATGGCAAAATTCATTTAACTTTGATATAAAAAAAAGGCTACAGGACTAAGTAACGAGTAAAGTGCCTGGCTTTTAGGTACACATAAAAGTAATGCAATGAACATCAAATAGTCGAATGAAATCGGTAAGAATAAAAATTACTTTAGTCAAAAAAAAGAAAATCAGCGTGAATGATACGAGATTCACTCGTTTCGTGAAGTGCTATGATGCAATGTATAAAATCATGAAAAAATACGTGCAAGTTTTACATCCAAGTAATATGTGCAAAAAATTACTAGGATATAGGTTTATATATATATATATATATATATATATATATATATATATATATATATATATATATATCAACTTGGTTTGTAAACGTAAATCGTGAAATACTCGGATCTTTTACAAATGTGTCGGAAAACTAGTGAAACTTACGAGAATCCGAGACGAAATCCATTTGTGTCACCATCCAAAAGGAACCTCGGGCGCATCCCTTGCCTGGATCGAGGTAACACCCCACAAAGCCCCCACAACACACCCAACTGGGGTTCTGTCTGTGCCAGGATTAAGACCCAGGAGGGTCAAGTGGGAGTTGCCAACGACGCAGTAAAACATACAAGTATGACACTAGCCGTCTGGTTCTCCTACTGCTGGAGGATTATTATGGGTCTCCTTTTACTGTGGTCGAGGAAAAAAGTATCGCTTAACGTGCTAGGCTGAATGTAGAGTAGGAGGGAGGGAGAGAGAGAGAGAGAGAGAGAGAGAGAGGATTGAGCAGTGAAAAGTGTCTTACTCTGTTGTCTCTGCCGTTAATGCAGTTCGTGGTAATGGCGTTTATATTTTTCTACTGCTGTAAGTAATATCAGCTTACCGCGTACTTTTTTAAGTATCAATACTTTCACTTTTGTAAGTGTTGCTACTAACATCAATGGGTCTTGTGATACTTCTACTGTTAGTAATTAATGGCGTTTCTGATGTATTTCTTCTGATACTATTATTCTCCTGTTATTAGTTACTCTGCTATTATGATTCCTAGTAACATCAGTACTGCTTATTATTCTACTTAATATTAGTGTTTCAATATCAATGTTAATTTCGATATCAGTCTTGCTATTAATGTTGCTATTGCTGGAGAAGAATGATTCTGACGAGTTGTTATTGCTAACAATGTTGTTTCTGATGCTACCACCATTCGTATCATTGTTAGTTCTGCTGCTGCCGCTATTATCTTGGCGTGGCTTCTGCTATTATTGCTAGTGATAACCTCCAAGTAATAGTTACGTTGCTAATAATGTAATTGCTATTGATATTCCAGCTAAGAAATATCCTAATTAGTATTAGTAAAAACCAAAATTATACTAATAGTAGTGTTAGTAATGGTAGTAGTAGTGGTGGTAGTAATGGTAGTAGTGGTGGTGGTAGTAATAGTAGTAGCAATACCAGATGTATTATTTGTGATGGTAGCAATAATCATGAAACCAGTTTCAGCAACAGTTCCAAATGTTCGAGATGGAAACCGTGAAGCAATGAATGGATTTAAAAGGTCATGGAAATCCTGTAAACATGAATGTCCTCCACTGGATAAAACAAATATAATGAACACTTATTCCACGCGTCAACATCCCTAATAATAGATGAATCTTGACCTAATCAACGTGTAATCAACAATGCATGGGAGTGAAGATTACCATCTCAATTATTCGTTCGTCAAAACAACGCAGTATTTGGTAGACTTACTCAGCACCAGATGATCGGCCCAGTTTGTGCTGTGGTGGAATTTTCACCAAATCATTCATGAATCATTCAAAATTCACCTGGGCTCAGCTCGGTTAACGTCTCACTATATTTGTTTGTCTATCTTGCCCAATATTCACATGGAATCCATTCCGACTCGTCAGACACCATGAATTTTGACGAATCAAGCGTCCGGGGACCCACCACCATCCATGTCATTTTGAATTGAAAGCTTATCTATACAAACAGTTACACAATAACTCGCACATCTTGCGCCGTAATTCACTCACCTACCCTGAGAACTTAAATATATCGTTCGCCTAAATGTCTTACAACCTCAATGTCTGGCCCATTTCAGTACTTACCTGAAGTTATTGGCTCATACTGTGACTCGCTAGCAAGAAGCATCAACCGCTCATGATTATCTGTATAAATCTATCATTGCTTTAAGAACATACTTATTCCTTCACACCTTCTCTTACTAATAATTAGAAATCTCGATCCCCTTAGTCTACCCAACCTAACCCACTAGAGTCACCCAGCCCCCGTACATCTTAATCGAGGAATTACTCCAAGATATCGACCTCTTAAGACATCCTGAAATATCTGTTAATCCCTTAAGGATTCACCTAACCCCCACACACTGCCTCCTGAGCTACCAGGAGACACAAGACTCACCCAGGTGTATCTCCTGTTCGTTCTTGTACCACTTGACCTTTGCGACGGGCTTGGCCTCCTCCACCTTACACTCGAGGGTGACCTCTTCACCCTCGCGCACCTCGATGACGTCCTCGCGACCTCGACCCAGCAGTTCAACGGTCGTCGGTGCCACTGTGGAAGGACAGGAGGGGAGGAAGATTAGCTTGAGAGGTGGACTGGTCGTTCGATAGTTTGCGAGAAGAATAGACCATAAAAAATTCCTTTGATAGCTCAAGCACCAAAATATATATATACAAGAGTACACAAGATTTTTACACACACACACACACTCTGGAATATAAACAAATTACTACTGCAAAACAAAACGTGTTAAAGGTAGTTACATTCTCAAATCGATTTATCGAGAATATATCTACATCGAAGAAACAAAACCACTTAATAATCAGTAATTTCTCAAGTTCTTTAAAACAACCACGAAAATGTTTTCAATTTGTAGTTCTTATGATTCACTGTAGCTCCAGATCCCGTAAATATCATGTCTGGCAACATATGTGATCATTATGTGGTACGTTCGTAGACTTGATGGTTTACTTACAATAAACAGCCCTGGACTGCAGGTGTGCTGCTGTCTTCTGCCCAGTGGACGTCGCTCACACAAGCCGGGGAGTAAATACCAGGCGCCACCGCTCGTATGACTGAGCAAAACTATGAGCGTACATCCAATTGGCTGAATAGCGACCACACGAGGGCCTTTGGCCAATGGTGGTTTACGTAGCATACCGTATTGCAGACGACAGAGGTGTGTCGGCCATCACGTCACGACCAACAGAATTCTCAGCAGCGAAGTGTCACGTCTAGTGGTTGTTTGAACCATTTTCCCAAAAGCTGTTCGGCATTATACATCTCGAATATGTGAAAGAACTAACGATCTCAATCATAAAGCCGATAAATGGGCGTTTTGACACTGGCATCACATACAAACATGATACACTCCTGCTGGGTTAGGTTTATCTTGTTACAATGTTGACTTGCGTGGAGGAATAGTTTGGTGCCCCAAGGACTTCCTTTTGAAATAAAGGCTAATGTAAATAGTGTGTGTGTATGTGTATGTGTGTGCGCGTGTATGTGTGTGTCAGGTAAATGACCTGCAATTATCATAAAAAATAAATTCTATCATGTCAGACGGCTCAGAATATTCTTTTTTTCTTGGGGAGGTGGTGGGGGGGAGCTAATTATATTCGGAGAGTCAAACGCGATCAGATTTATTGAGTAAGTACGACTACTGGGATTATGCAAAAAGCCTTTATCCCTCTCAGTCTGATTCATTAAGTGAGGTGACAACGTCAGATTAAACAACATCACATCAACAACCCAGATGCAACGACTGCTGAAACCAATTATATGAAGAGCAAAAATTATGTTTTCTTACGAGGTGTTGAACCATAAATCATGAGTCTATCTTCTCTTCCCTCATGTCCTGTGATCATTATAATTCGTCCTCACATAAGAGGGTCCATGTTTGCATCAGTGAAGACTGGTTAAAAGACTCTTTGTCATGAATATATCGAAGAAGAAAATCTCCTCACACACACACACACACACACACATGATGAATTAACATGGAGAAAACACCCCTGTACCATTATTATTTCACTATATATGATTAGTATTTGGCTGAACTTCATTCAAACAGCTGTAAATTATCATTATTATCATTATTATTATTATTATTAATATCATCATTAGTATTATTATCATTATCATTATCATTATCATTACTGAACCCAGTTTTCGCTTCTTTATTCCGTTTCCTTGTTTTTTACACTTATTCTCTTCCTTTGTCTAACACAAACACACAGTATTTGCTCTTTGCTTCTTTGTCCTCCTCATTCCGGCGGAAACATAAACATTAGAACTGAACAAAAGAAAATAAAAAGCCACGATCCTTAAGTACGACGTTGCGACCCTTAAGTACGATGGTACGACTCTTGAGTGCGACGGTACGACCCTTGAGTACGACCCTCTGACATCTAGGCATGATGACGTGGTCTTTGACCTGAGCCATCATGCTTTCATGGGTCGTACCGTCGTGCCTTATACAGGTCGCACCGTCGTGCTCAAGGGTCATGTACAGTCGTGCTCAAGTTGTCAACTGGAGACCTCCCTCCCTGCCGGCCTTTCACACTGGCAATAATGACCTTCAAGGGAGAAATTCGACAAAAGTTCTCTAATTAGTGGCTGCGAGGTATGATGTGCAGGGCAGAAACTATTCTAGTGCCAGCTGGAAGTTTTGCTCTGTGTGTGTGTGTGTGTGTGTGTGTGTGTGTGTGTGTGTGTGTGTCCTTCACCAAGATACTCTACGTATATATCCGTTTTGAACAATCTTCACCCGTGAATCTGTGGGCAATATGTCCTCACCCTCGTAACTTCCACTCCTAACCTTCACTACTCACCTAAAGAACGATTTGTAAACATCATAAAGCCAGAGACGATGACATATGGCAGATACACCGTGTGCTACTGACCACCAGCTTTCCTCACACACACACACACACACACACACACACACACAAACACACTGCTTCCCTGCAGAAGTGGCTTGACATCATTCCTTTTCCCTAATTTCGTGAACCATAACAAACACAACTGAGTTAGTGCTGTAGATGTCCTTGTTACTGAGATGATGCAGGATTTGCAACTCTCAAAAACACTCAAGTAAAACACTGACAGTGACGGTGAGGTATGGGCTCCATAACTGTCTACGTATATGAGAAAGAAAGAGGGGAATGTGGGGGTTGGAGTGTGGGCAGGAAGAGAAGAAGGGAATGTGGGGGTTGAGCTGTGGGTACTGGATATACTCATGAGATCCTTATTTGACATGAGACAGGTCTTGGTTATCAAGGCTGAAAGGAGGACTTGAATATTGTGTTAAGTAGTAGGTACGACATCATAGAATATGGACAACACACACACAAACACACACACACCCACTCACACACACACACACACACACACACACACACACACACCAACTTCATTAGGCGAAATGTAAAAGATTTCACTCATTATAAAAACGAAGAGGAGGAGGAATACTGCCAAAGCCCATCCGCAAAGAGTTTAGCTTACTATTACCATGGAACGAAAATGATTATAACTACGTACACTTATCTAGCAGAGTGCAGAGACCAGTCGACGCGACGCATATCAAAATCTCTTTCTTATTTTTCATGAAGTCAAAAAACAAAAAGTCTGACGATGGATTTAAGGTACATTTTATTCCCAAGGACTTCCATGTCTGGGATTGGGGTATGCTGGAATGACTTCAGACCAGGAGAGTTGTGAGGACAGGGGAGTGTTAAGGGGAGGCCCACTCTCACCCAGGTAATAACAGAAGCTCCTCAGGGACTGGCACGAACCTACGAGCTGCCCCGATGGCAGGGTTGACATAACACGGATATAATTGTTTTGGTGATGAGATTAACCTGTAGGCCGCCGAGGATGGAGACGCGCGAGATAATCGAATTAGATACCAAAGGAACTAGCCATGGATGCTGCGGGTCATGCTATGAGTACCTGGATCTTCAGGAGAGCACTACAGCAGAAGGCCGGAGGGGAAGAAGACGTCAGTTGAGGGGCCTTCGATCATCCAACTGACATAAAATGGAAAATTAAAAGACAAGTTGTGCGTCCTCCGTTCCCTAAATTTTGTTTTGTTTTCTCAGAGTTGTTGGTTCATAACGACAACAGCAAGTGAGGTGTCCACTGCAATGACCCATCCACCCAGGCTCGGGTTGATATACATAACAAACTGGACGTAAAGTTCTTAAGATACATCTAGAAAGATAAAACCTGACGTGTACCAGTTTATAATCAAATAACAAATAAAACCATACCTTCTACCCACAGGTCGACTAACAACTTTCTGAAACTTTATAACCTGAACAACAACAACAACAACAACACAACAACAACAACAACAAAGAAAAACTCACTAGTAGAAAAAACCTGAGAACACATAAATAGATGAAAGATCCTTCATCAAATCATAAGTAGAGGATAGCATGACGTATGTCCCCAGAAATACAAAGTATGAAAGTGCTGCCAAACCAGGACAAACGTAAGCTCCTCAGTGAGTACATTAATCACAACAACCAACATCATCTAAAAGAAAAGAGATGAAAGAAAAAAAAAATGATGTAATCCACCACCATCAGGCAACCTCTCCCATTCCCAGCTAAAAGGTCCTAAGTGTTTATGGGTTACCCACAGGGGAAATGATGCAGGGGAAGCACCCCCTAAACTAAATAAAACTTCCCCCAAAAGGGTTAAAAGAAAAAGATGGGAAAAACGCGCTTGACTTTCACTCGCCGTCGGGAGGGTTAGGTGTAATATACAGCACAGTGTGTGGTGTTCATCTGTGTGGTATTTCTTTATTATGAATATCCTGTGGAGTGAAGCCACTAGCGTCAGAGGTTTGTGGTGGAGCTATCTGTCAGGGACAGCCAGAGGAGGGAAAGGTGATCGTTTCCCTGTGTGTCATCAATTACCCATTTGCACTGTACGAGGAGGGAGTTATACGCTCGTGTGACCCCCATCCATTGACCTTTCCCTACCATTAAATGATTTTTCAAGGTTCTGTATGCCACCCACAGTCACCAATCCATCACTCAGTTTATGACATTTTTCCATTACTCCCATACTATAAAGGTTCTTCCAAACATCTTATGATATAACATTCTTGCTTTATCTCCTGTTATGGCCTCTGGCTTAAATTGGTTTAAGGACTTAAGGGTTAGGATCAAATCACCCCTTACTCTTCTCTCTTTCATGATGGACTATTTTAAAGCCTTGATCCTTTTCTTGTAACTCAGCTCTCATAATTCTGCTGTCTTTCTTGATCTCCTTTAGATCTTCACCATTGGTTTCTATGCTTCAAGTGTAGCTACCAATTTTGAGAAGCGAAATCTAATTTTGACCTAATGTAGAGTGTAAAAAGCTTGCTGAATATTTCCTTATCCATGGTCTCGAATGCAATTCTACTGTCTGCAAGAAGACAGTTTGTCTTCTTGATTTTTTTCCTAATTCAAGGCTATGGCGACAGGTCAGGGACGATGTCGAATCCCAAGTCCATCTCACAACCAAATTCTTGCAGCTTATCACTTGCTACATAATATTCTTACTGAGGACTTCTTTCACTGTGTCCCATCCTTATAACTTCACATTTACTTGTGTGTGTGTGTGTGTGTGTGTGTGTGTGTGTACCAAACCTTTCCTATTTCCTTGTAGACTCATCTATTCCTACAGTTCGGTCTCGAACCAAGCTATTATACGCCGTAGCCAGTAAGCCTACATGTATGTTACATGCTGACCCGTCTGGCACATTTTGTAGGTAACTGTCCAATGTTACTCTCAACTTCGCCACTGGACAAGTCCATACGCTTCGAGCAGCCGCAAGCAAGGTATCGATTTTGGGCCTTAGATGTTCATAGTGCTCTCTCTTACATTGATTATCGCACCTTACGACTTCAGTAGGATCGTGTTATAGAGTATTTCATGACCACTGTGCCAACACAGAGCTATTTCAGAGTCTGATGCTAGAGGATGGTGCATGATGCAAACGACCTCTGGCCGTGTCCTGCTACGCTGTGACAAAGTTAGCTGTGTGTAGGTGGACTGCTCTTAAGGAAGAAATCGTTGGGGCCATTTTTCTCCAAAGTGATTTTTGGCTTAGTGAACGCTGATTCACGTTGTTTTTGTAGCATCTTGCTCATCTCATGGCTACTGGCTGTGAATCTTAAGGTCTTTTATTACTGGGTTTTGCATAAGCTTAGTTAATCATTCTCTTTTCACTAATGGTTCATCATGGCAGATGGGTTTCTCAATTAAGGTATTTTTAGCTTACGGATTAAGTATTACTCTGCTTTCGAGAGGTGTAGTCATGTTTGTCGAGTGAGCTGTCGCTTTTTCACAAGGTCTACAACCGTTCCCGCCACCGATAACAGAATCCTGTCTTTGTTCAAGACTAGACGTTTTACGTTTCTTCCTGGTATGTGTCTAGAGCGTGTTAGGAGTGCCACTCCAGCCCATCACTTCACACACACACACACACACACACACACACACACACACACACACACACACACACACACACACACACACACACACACACCTCTGGTGTTTTGCCACACGGGATCGATTCCAACCGTTTCTCAGAAAACTCATTGTTCAGCTCCTGTCCTTTTCTTTCACTTCTCACTTCCGTCCCTCTCACTTACTACCTCCCTCTCTATCCCCTCCTCTCCCTATCCAGAGCTGCATACATGGAGCATATGGTCTGTTGGGTTTTTTTTCAGTACATTTTGGTTCTTCCACTGAGTGCCCTTCAATTATGGTTGAGGGGAGGATGGCTGGAGATTGTTTGGTGTGAAATTGAAGTGTAAATGGATTTCCCCTTTCCGTTCCTTTGGTCTTCCTCTCTCTCTCTCTCTCTCTCTCTCTCTCTCTCTCTCTCTCTCTCTCTCTCTCTCTCTCTCTCTCTCTCTCTAATTCCAATCTTCACTTCCCTCGTCCTTCACTTCTCCATTCCCATCTGCTCCTTCACTTCTAATTTCCATTTCGTTTCTTCGTCCATTTTGACAATTCAACTTCTATCTGCTCAAGAATCTAATCTTTAAGCAATTTTCTCGAGAGCTTTTGTTGTCTTTAGATGGAAGTCAGCAAACGTGACATGTTTGTGAGTGTTTTGCACCCGTGTGTGTGTGTGTGTGTGTGTGTGTGTGTGTGTGTGTGTGCTTAGCAGCAACATGAAAATGCAGTCACACTAAGACTTAAGTCTGGTTTGCTTTCATATATATATATATATATATATATATATATATATATATATATATATATATATATATATATTCCGTGAGTTCACGGGGAAAATTAAACACGATAAGGTTAAATCTAATTCTAACTGACGGAGCCAAAGCGACAAAGAACAAATAATAAGGAATATATGATTGTCGTGATTTTCACGAAGACAAAGGCAGCTGAGACTGGGCAAGGACAGCGGCAAGAACGACAAGAATAGAAATGAAGGAGAAGAAGAAGAAGAAGAAGAAGAAGAAGAAGGAGAAGGAGAAGGAGGAGAAGAAGAAGAAGAAGAAGAAGAAGGAGGAGAAGAAGAAGAAGAAGAAGGAGAAGAAGAAGAAGAAGGAGAAGAGAAGAAGAAGAAGAAGAAGAAGAAGGAGAAGGAGAAGGAGAAGAAGAAGAAGAAGAAGGAGAAGGAGAAGAAGAAGAAGAAGAAGAAGAAGAAGAAGAAGAAAAAGAAAATTCGCTACTCTGCATAGGAAAATTAGTAAAGGTTAAGAAGCAAACAGGATGTGCCGTGATGGAAGGTAAAGAAGCGATGGCGAAGAACAGATGTGTTTGTTTATGGCGGGATTCTTAAAGTCTCACGCCAAGAAAAACTCCATATTGAATATTTCCCTTGCTAGAGAGAGAGAGAGAGAGAGAGAGAGAGAGAGAGAGAGAGAGAGAGAGAGAGAGAGAGGACGAAGAACCTCCCAGACCCTCCTAACCAATCATTGGTGTCAGGACCTGTCGTGTTCCATTCTTTTCTCTGGTGTTTATTTCTCATTCTTGTCACTGTATTATTTTTGTTTGGGTTGATATCCGTTCATGTCTATCTTCTTCTTTGTTAGGATATATATATTTTTAGAAACTAAGTATACAGAAATATTAGTAATACTGTTTTGTATTTTTCTACTTCCAACATCAGTATATTTTTCCCTATGTCCTTCCCTTCCCTCTCTCCTATCATTCACCCTTCTTTCCCTATTTCTTTCCCCCCCCCTCTCTCTCTCTCAACCTTTCACTGTTTTTTCGTTCTTATTCTTATCACGATCTTTCTTCACTCTCCCTAAAATCCATTCTCTTCCCTAGTCTTGCTTTAGGCCCTGTTATTTTCGTCACTGCCGCCAGCTCTTGGCACTGCTGTTGGCAGTGAAGGGGGTGTGGCTTGGGGCGGTGGTGTGAAATGGACAACAAGCCAGTCAACTCACAAGTGAGGGGAGTGAGGAAGCAGAGAGAGAGAGAGAGAGAGAGAGAGAGAGAGAGAGAGAGAGAGAGAGAGAGAGAGAGAGAGAGAGAGAGAGAATGCCGCGTGTATTTCCGACTCTTGAGGAATACATGTTACCAAACACTATGTTATTAACCTGTTGATAATCTAATTAGTCCAAGATACTTCTCTTTTGATCAGTAAACGACAGGGAGGTTTTTCTTTCCCAAACCTTCCGTACTTATTTCATTTTCCCTCAACAAACAGATCACCAACACAATTTCGGCAGTGGTCTCAAACCTTCTCTTTCACCAATCTGTTGAGACCCAAACGTAATGTGACTTGGTCTAGCGTTGGAGCGACATTGCCGGTGTTCTATGCTTGTGTTTCATGTAGAAAAGTGTCGTGTAGATCATTTTGACTTCAAGATCCCTGTGAATACATAAGACTTCAACTAACACACACACAGTAACCATAAATACATTACCGTACACTGAAAGAAGACCGTCAACACAGACGTATGCAAAACAGAAAAACATATCGCAATACAGCAGAAACAACACAGTGCAACACACACGTTATAGAAAGAAAGACACAAACAAAATATAACAGAACGCGAAAGATATGACGTTATTAAAACTCGAACAGAAATCATCGCAACACAACCTAAGAAAACAACGGAGCAAAACAAAGCAAATATACACAACACAAACAACTCGGCACAACACATCACAAAAGATCATCACCTAGACACACACACACACACACACAACCTTCTCACATTACCTACCATGACCACAGATACGCTTCAATACCAGTCCAGAGAGAGAAAGAAAAATGACGGAAAAAATATAAAAAAAAAAATGAAGAAGAATCAAAGAAAGAAGGAGAAAAGAAAAACAATATCTTTCAGTACTTTGGGCCACGTGATGGCTGGAATAAAGCAACAACAGGAAAAAACCTTTCCCTTCACCTTCCCTCCTCTCCCTTACACTTCCCACTTTTTCTTACCCCTCTCCTTCCTTCTTCATTTCATCTCCAACTCCCACTTCCTCCTCTACACCCCACCCATTTCCTAACTCTTAACCTTCCCGATTTCCTTCCTTTCTTCCCCTCCATTTTCTGTCCCTCATTCCTTTCCCTTTATCTTTAATTTTCGTCTTCACCTTCGTTTCCTCTTCCACCTACTCCTTCTTCTTCTTCTCCTTCTCCCCTTTCCATATCTGATCCTCACCACACAGTCCGCAGCTTAGCCAAGCGGCCTTTTGTAATTACGAACGTTTAAACTCAAGTTATCTCTGAATTTGGAACCAGACTTTGTTACCGATCCTTCAGAGAGAGAGAGAGAGAGAGAGAGAGAGAGAGAGACTATCGGAGAGTTCCGCTATTGAATCTATCATACAGATATACTCAAAATGCGTGATATCGTATATGATCATATATATATATATATATATATATATATATATATATATATATATATATATATATATATATATATATGTGTGTGTGTGTGTGTGTGTGTGTGTGCGTGTGTGTGTGTGTGTGTGTGTGTGTGTGTGTGTGTAATATGAGTCCATGGCAAGGGCTTATCATACTCTGAGTGTATGATCTAATTTGGGACGACCTAGCAAGATAACAAGACACTTGACCTCCTCGAGTTCATTAATTGTCTCTATCCTGAGCACTAGGCCAAAACGGTACATACTTGTTTTTCTTTTTTTTCTCTCCTTTCGAACGTTTATATTGTTCATTTTGAGGAGAGTTTCGACTCTAACAGCGACAAATTTCGAGAAACAAAATACGCACGAAGGCATTTATCACCTCCTGATTGGATCTGATTGTTCATGGGTTGTCCAATTACCAGCAGAATGCTCACCGAGGTCAAATAATTCCTAGGAGGACACAGCACTATGGGGAGAGCAGTGGGTCGATCGCGTGGGAAAAAGAATGCCCTTGGATCTGAACCTGACAACTGAACACAAAAACGTCACTAACTGGATATTTCTAGTTCGAAATATAAAAAAGAACGAGAACAGAAACACAGAAGGAAACAATTTCGTGACTCTAACTTGAAATATGCACTAAAATACTGCCTTTATCCTTTGCAGTCGATTGCAAGACTTCTTCTCTACCTACATATTTCTTTCTTGGAACATTGTTGTGAGAGACTATCAGTAAATTTTAGGGAGAATAAAAAGATGTTCTGGAAGGAGGTAAATAGGGTGCGTAAGACAAGGGAGCAAATGGGAACTTCAGTGAAGGGCGCAAATGGGGAGGTGATAACAAGTAGCGGTGATGTGAGAAGGAGATGGAATGAGTATTTTGAAGGTTTGTTGAATGTGTCTGATGACAGAGTGGCAGATATAGGGTGTTTTGGTCGAGGTGGTGTGCAAAGTGAGAGGGTTAGGGAAAATGATTTGGTAAACAGAGAAGAGGTAGTAAAAGCTTTGCGGAAGATGAAAGCCGGCAAGGCAGCAGGTTTGGATGGTATTGCAGTGGAATTTATTAAAAAAGGGGGTGACTGTATTGTTGACTGGTTGGTAAGGTTATTTAATGTATGTATGACTCATGGTGAGGTGCCTGAGGATTGGCGGAATGCGTGCATAGTGCCATTGTACAAAGGCAAAGGGGATAAGAGTGAGTGCTCAAATTACAGAGGTATAAGTTTGTTGAGTATTCCTGGTAAATTATATGGGAGGGTATTGATCGAGAGGGTGAAGGCATGTACAGAGCATCAGATTGGGGAAGAGCAGTGCGGTTTCAGAAGTGGTAGAGGATGTGTGGATCAGGTGTTTGCTTTGAAGAATGTATGTGAGAAATACTTAGAAAAGCAAATGGATTTGTATGTAGCATTTATGGATCTGGAGAAGGCATATGATAGAGTTGATAGAGATGCTCTGTGGAAGGTATTAAGAATATATGGTGTGGGAGGCAAGTTGTTAGAAGCAGTGAAAAGTTTTTATCGAGGATGTAAGGCATGTGTACGTGTAGGAAGAGAGGAAAGTGATTGGTTCTCAGTGAATGTAGGTTTGCGGCAGGGGTGTGTGATGTCTCCATGGTTGTTTAATTTGTTTATGGATGGGGTTGTAAGGGAGGTAAATGCAAGAGTCCTGGAAAGAGGGGCAAGTATGAAGTCTGTTGGGGATGAGAGAGCTTGGGAAGTGAGTCAGTTGTTGTTCGCTGATGATACAGCGCTGGTGGCTGATTCATGTGAGAAACTGCAGAAGCTGGTGACTGAGTTTGGTAAAGTGTGTGGAAGAAGAAAGTTGAGAGTAAATGTGAATAAGAGCAAGGTTATTAGGTACAGTAGGGGTGAGGGTCAAGTCAATTGGGAGGTGAGTTTGAATGGAGAAAAACTGGAGGAAGTGAAGTGTTTTAGATATCTGGGAGTGGATCTGTCAGCGGATGGAACCATGGAAGCGGAAGTGGATCATAGGGTGGGGGAGGGGGCGAAAATTTTGGGAGCCTTGAAAAATGTGTGGAAGTCGAGAACATTATCTCGGAAAGCGAAAATGGGTATGTTTGAGGGAATAGTGGTTCCAACAATGTTGTATGGTTGCGAGGCGTGGGCTATGGATAGAGATGTGCGCAGGAGGATGGATGTGCTGGAAATGAGATGTTTGAGGACAATGTGTGGTGTGAGGTGGTTTGATCGAGTAAGTAACGTAAGGGTAAGAGAGATGTGTGGAAATAAAAAGAGCGTGGTTGAGAGAGCAGAAGAGGGTGTTTTGAAATGGTTTGGGCACATGGAGAGAATGAGTGAGGAGAGATTGACCAAGAGGATATATGTGTCGGAGGTGGAGGGAACGAGGAGAAGAGGGAGACCAAATTGGAGGTGGAAAGATGGAGTGAAAAAGATTTTGTGTGATCGGGGCCTGAACATGCAGGAGGGTGAAAGGAGGGCAAGGAATAGAGTGAATTGGAGTCATGTGGTATACAGGGGTTGACGTGCTGTCAGTGGATTGAATCAAGGCATGTGAAGCGTCTGGGGTAAACCATGGAAAGCTGTGTAGGTATGTATATTTGCGTGTGTGGACGTGTGTATGTACATGTGTATGGGGGGGGGGGGGTTGGGCCATTTCTTTCGTCTGTTTCCTTGCGCTACCTCGCAAACGCGGGAGACAGCGACAAAGTATAAAAAAAAAAAAAAAAAAAAAAAATATATATATATATATATATATATATATATATATATATATATATATATATATATATATATATCCCACAGGTCTATGAGTAACCTTAAATTTATACCTTAGGTCTCCTTCCAAAGGTCTACCGCATCGTTCCACATAAAACATCGACCATTCGACTTTCGTGAGCTGTCTTGTTCTTCTAGGCTGTTTGATGCTGCCTAATATAGCAGCCTGGTCAATTAAGAAAAAATCACACGCACACACATTCGCCTTGTAACGCTCTTGAATTCTTTATAATTGGTTGAAGATGATGGCATCTCGAACACCAAAGAGAATCAGTTGGAAATGGAAATTCAACATCTTTCGTTGTGAATTTCTTGAAATAATTCACATTCAGGCATTAAAATAGAACATGAACTAAATATTTTCTGTGCACCGTACTGATCAAAATGACAGAAAGAAATGTTGTAAGTTCAAGTGAACGGATTCATCAGAGCGTATCAGTCATGTTGAGGCAACTGGTAAGTGTGGCTGAAGCATTTCTCAAAGGATTCTGACTCTATGACATAGAGTATGTCGACAGCTGTCGTTGGTTCAGAGCATGATGGAAAAACATGAGAAGGAGGAGAATGAGGGAGATGAAAGAGAGAAAGAGAGGGAGAGATGGAGTATTAGAAAAATAAGAGGACAAGCATCAAGGAAAGAGGTATGAGACCGAGGGAATGGAAGAAGAGACGAAGGAGAGGAAGAGGAGGAATGGGAGGAAGAGGCGACCTGCAGTTGAAGGCACAAGAAGCACTTCACACTTAAACTGAGGCGTAAAATATAACCGCTCCAGGAAGTGGGTGGCCGTGAGGATCACTTGTTCCCTCCAGTATGTATCATTTCCTGCACGTGTTTATAGCGTCAGTTTTTTTACCTTTAAAGACGAAAAAGGAGAGCAAACAGTAGCGTGACATCACTGAAATCATTCACATCTAATCTCTTCTCCTTCTTCTTCTTCTTCTTCTTCTTCTTCTTCGTCTTCAGCTGTTCATCTTGACAATGTTACATCTGATCATCATGGTTATTAAGACTATTATTCATTTGGCTCTGCGACCTCTGGTCAGCTTGTTATTTCTTCCGCCGTTCCACACTAGTTCAACAGCCTGCTCCTCTGCCCTTGTTCATCTGCGCATTTGGTCGCCGCATACCTCCCCTTTACTTTACCTTACGATGGTTTCGCAATGCTGGGTAAATGTAAGGTATGTTGAGAACAATAGCATCTGTGTTCACGGGCAGAAAAACAGGAAAGATGAACTGGTGTGGCGCAGCAGCTATGATGAACATAACTATCAAATGAATCATCTCCAAGCTTGACCTTAGAAAACAAACACAACAAAAACAACCGAATTCCTTGGGTACTGGACTCACCACCGACAGCAAAACATTCTTCAAACATCAGCAAAGGTTCTCGACCGTGAATAACATCTTACGTTTAAAAGATTGAATAAGATCGAGATGAAGGTTACGTCAATATGCAAGGAAAATATGGGCGAAATTACCTCTCATTCTCTTTAAAGCTTTTCCTTCCACGTGATTTAACATTCGTCTTCCGGGTTGATGTTTTGACTGTCGAGGATTTCCCGAGCTAATCACTTCCTGTGTTTTAATTGGTTGTGATCCATCAGTCTGTTGGCTGCCGAAGGTACACCATCACATGGGGTGAGATTAAGAGGCAGGATAAGAGGAGACATGGATGAGAGAGAGAGAGAGAGAGAGAGAGAGAGAGAGAGAGAGAGAGAGAGAGAGAGAGAGAGAGAGAGAGAGAGAGAGAGAGAGAGAGAGAAAGAGGAACACAGTAGGGTAGGCCAGGCGGGAAAAAATAACGGAGAAAATTGAGTATGTGACACTACCTCACATGCAGCAGTGGAGGAGGCCTCATGAACACGTCTGACGTTTGTATCTTGCCCGTGAGCGTCGCCCATACGCCAGGAGAAGCACGATATGCAACTCCTGTACACAAAGGACACCTGCATACATACATACACTCCCTCCCTCTCTGCTCCCTTCTGCCTCTTAACGCCACACTGGTACACTCATCCTCTTATTTACACCCACACAAACACACCTACAGAGACACACAGAGCACATACAGCCTCCATTTGCAACCAAGTGGTCTACACATTCGATTTTTATCCCTGAATGTTTCAAGGTCCTTACAGTCTGAGGCTTTTACATGCAAGCAACTTTCACTTCTTTTCTTTTTCTTCCCAGTCTCTTGTACGTATATTATCTAGTGTCATTATTCATTTATGGCATTTCGTGATTATCGCGATTCCTTTTTTCTTTACCAGAAGTATCGAAATAAAGTAACAGCCCTTCAGTTCTTCTGGAGTTTCATAAACTTTGAGGTTATCTCTATAATTCCACTCTCTCCTGGATACTCCTCGTTAATGATCTTAATTTGCTCAATGATGTCTAAATCATTCATAATTTTTCTTTACAAAATACAATCCTAAAGTATCATCTCTGTTCTAATTAGTAATGTATTTCAGAATTGTCGTATATTCCTCATTCTTTTCCTTCTACATTTCCCATACATGAATCATTTGGATTCAATATCTTCAATATCTCAGTTATATTCGGTAAACAGAAGACTACGCAGCTTCCTGATGGGCTTCTAATATGATATATAAGGATATTTCTGACACCTGCTGAATCTCTGATGATACATGATGACTGATTTCAAAGTCTGAAGTGATATCCTTTAATTGGATTACGACAATGGGAATAATGGGCGTCTAACCCATTAACAGTGCATAAATGGATCAAAGTAATGTATATACGTGGACAAATACATCAAAGTAATGTATATATGAGAATAAATGGATGAAAGTAATGCATATTCTTGAATAGATAGATCAGAGTTATGTATATATATTTGGGACGACAAAGATCTGTAAACCGTAGTAAACCCATGATCGGCCGTAAGATATGGTAAACCACATCTTAATGTCAACACTAATACAAATGATCTTACCAAAAACGTCCCTTGAGCAGAACAGGACAAGATTCATGGTCAGATCTGCCTTGTCGAGAAATAACGTTATGTCTACATCCTGATCTAAATTGCCTTTACGAGAAAGAGAACATAAATTTCTGGCTTTGACTTAGTTTGACATAAAACATATGCAAATTTCAAGGTCTCTAACATGCGTTAGAACTAGGGGGAAAAAAAACGCCTAATGATTTGCAGTGGGTGAAGTGATGATGTAGAAAAATGATAGACAACTCTCTCTCTCTCTCTCTCTCTCTCTCTCTCTCTCTCTCTCTCTCTCTCTCTCTCTCTCTCTCTCTCTAGCCATGAGAAAGAGAGAGGTGTGTGTGCAACAATTACGTGTGTGATTACTATTTGATTACTGCTTGTGTTTTATGGGGAGAAAGTTTTAACACTCTTCTTGCCCCGCCTCCTTGACCCTTGCATATATGTACCATGTCTTTACTCCTATATATCTATGCACACACACATCACCAGGCGCCTGTGATAACAGCATCTTACGTCTAGATATACAGATAACATCTTCCAGGTGTTCCCCTCTTTGTCTTACGTGATGATAATCTGTACCTCACTACGCCAGCCACCATGAACCATCTTACCTCATCATCTCACCACTGTATCCCGTCCTCCGACCACTAACACAACCATTATCACTACTACCATCATCACAACCACAACCTCCAACACCAACACCACCAGTACCTGTACCAAAACCACCACCACCACCACCACAACCACCACCGCCACATCCACCCTCCACAGTCGGAGCAAAGAAACGCCACCAAGTTTCTCCCAGAGAGCGCTGGGTACGTCACTATGCGCACTGTTGACTCTCTTGATGTGATGCGTAGCGGGACCCAGCGTGGGATGCGTACCAAGACCTAGCGTGGGATGCGTACCGAGATCCAGCGTGGGATGCGTATCGGACCCAGCATGGGATGCGAATCGGGACCCAGCGTGGGATGTGTACCGGGATCTTACAAGATGAGGTCCCGACTTCTGCCTCGACCGAATTTTTCTCTTGCCTTTTGTTTATGTAATCACTAATTGGCAGTTACCTAACTGTACGGCACGGAGAGGGAGTTTTACGCTGGTGGGGGCCCTCGTTTGTTGAATTGTGTGTGTGTGTGTGTGTGTGTGTGTGTGTGTGTGTGTGTGTGTGTGTGTGTTTAAATGTATCAAGCATATTCCTGCAGATGGATAGCTATATTTTTGTATTTATGTGCAAAAACGTGTCTGAAAATGTAAAAATGAACAAATGTTAAACTCTGTTACATAAAAGTTAATAACAAACATATAAACAACATTATTTGCACTGTTGTTTTTATCTCTGATATTGTCATTTTCCCACATCTTTGGATCTTATGCACCAAAGTGCCAATCAAACATAGACAGAATAGTAGAGTGAAAAGAACACAGATCAGGGAACATAATCCCATAGCGTTCCCTCGAGATACTCAGATAAAAACATGGAGGCAGATGTGTTTGGTTTCCTGGTCCCTCACTCGAATCTCCCTAGAAATGGGAAAATTGAATATAGTTTTACTTTCAGGAGCTGGAAGGATGATAGTCCCACATCTTAGTCCTGACTCACAGGTTGTCATTGTCTAGGACGCTTTCCCATACTGAGCTGTGATTAAACAGTTCCTTCCCATGGCTTTCGTGAGGTAAAGATTTATCTCCTTTGCACACTAGCTAACTTAGTTGACCTGAGAGGTGGTTCTGACGAGCCCCGGGCTTGTAGAACTTAGCTAATACGTCAGAGAATTGTTGTGAGTCCTCGTTATGAAGAAGAACGTGAAGTTAGGAATCATTTTTCGTCTCTTTTTCAGTTCCCTCTCACATTCTCTGATGTTCTGGGACGCGTGTCGTACACTAACATGAAAATCATCAAATTCATTTCTGTTTTATCCTTTCGGGGAATGATCTTTCAGTGGGTTTTCCAGGAAGAGAAGAGGTCAGGAGAGAGAGCCCTTTTCCCTGCCTATAAAAAGACAGGAAGGTACACTAAGGGTGTAATGTATAGCGAGGTAAACTCTGACTCAGGGAACGCAAAATTTGATTCACCCTCCCGGGCAACGAACTTCATTACGTCCACTTATAAACAACAAGAGTAAGCGAAATCTTCTACTAAAGGTTATAAATAGTCGACCATCGACACTGGAGAATATTTACCTCCTTAAAAAGAAAAAAAAAGAGGAAAAAAGGGGAAACAGAGAAGCCCTGACGTATCTAAGTAACAATTTCAGCGTCTCATTATAATTCCCTCACCAGCCTGGGCTTCGCCTGGAACGGTACCTTGATAAGGAACAGTATAATGAAGCTGCTCTCACGCCAAGTGAGGGAGGCCGTGTAGGCCAGGCGGACCATAGGGGAGTGGTAATGGTGATGGTGGTAGTGGTGGTAACGGAATGGTGGTAGTGGTACCAGGATAGTGGTGGTCGTGGTATTGATGGTGTCAAGGTGATGTTATAATGCTGGAGAACTCGTTGTTAGAGTGATGATTGTGGCGGTGCAGCAGCAGTAGAGTGATGTACTCGTAGGATGATGCAGTAGACTGATGTAGATGTAGAGTAATGAAGACTACTCTAGGTTGATGCGGCAACAAAGGTAACAAAGTCATGTTTCAAGGAAGTGGACGGTGGCGAAGCAACAGACGACGTCAAATCCCCAGTTGTCGCAAAGGGGCAGGATGGAGGAGGGAAGGAAGGAGGGAGGGAGGAAGGACAGTGGTGGCAACGGCTGGTAGAGACGCCCGGGTGACACATCATTTGTCTGTTTGCACGGATATTATCCTGTATCGGGCAGCGTCCTCTACGGTATCATCCTGCCTCAGGCACGCTCTGCAATGTTATTATCCTATCTCGGGCATCTGGCACGACGACCCTGTCCTGCCTAATGCACAGGCCCGCTACAGCATTGTCCATTCTTAGGTGCCGACGATATTATCCTCCCGCAGTCACCCAAATGCTATGTTGTTGCTCAACCCCCTCAGCTCCCAGGCATTGTAATAATACCCTACGGTTAGCGAACCTAAAGTACAGTCATATCCTACATAGGGCACTGAATACGCTGTATGACAACAACAAAAACGCTGTATTACATCAGAACGACGTCGCTTCGTTCGCTTTCACGTATGGCAGAGTAATGGTTCACTGAACCATCAGTACTAGTATCAATCACTAGCACTCTGTTATCATCGCATCACAATCAAACACTCCAGCGGTGTTGGTCAGTCTTGTACACAAAGTGTGCTACTGTGTCATTATCATGCGTCTGGTAATAACGCAGTGGCTTTACCTCAAGCACCCACTGCTGAAATATCATCGTATTTCAAACATCCGCTGTTAAACATCATCTGTCTCACGCATCCTCCGTTAATACATGATCGTTCCCATAGGCACTAGAGACATTCTACTTCGGGTATATAGTGCAGTTCGCTGTCATCCTTCCTTGGGTATCTTGGGTCGACGTGCCCTCCTACCTTATGCAACGGAGTTGTACTTCAAGCGCTGGGCATTACGAGCTACATTCCACCTCAGCGACCCATGAGTAGGAGGACAGCATTCCTCCATTTCTTTCCTCATCATCTTCGTCTATTTCCCGTTTCTTCCCTCCGTGGATTCACCCTTCCATGGGGATGCTCTTTTTCGCCTCTCACCACACGACTTTCCTCATTTGTCTACTGCAACTACTTCAACTCCTGTTCCATTGCCATTCTATCCCATTCATGTACCCGTCTACTTTCTCTTTTTTCTTCTTATTCTTCGACATCTTTCAAGCTATCTAAATTGATGCCTTCACTCGCCTGCCCGCGCTAGACGAGAGAGTCCTCACCCCAAAAGATTTTAATCTAAGGCTGTTTTTATCTTGTCAAATACCCATTTTCCTCCAACTGTGTCGAATCCTCTCGAAATATAACTTTACTCCAATCCTCATTTTGGTGTAATCTTTAGGACAAAAATTTGTTTATTTCACTATAATCTTATGATATTAGTTCACTCCATGGTAGAATTAGATTCCAAATCGCTTTCAGTTGCCTTGAGTTTCCCATCTGTATGGCCGGATTCTACTGCAGTCCTCTTTAGCTAAATTAAATTCCAGTCCTGCTTAGCTAGTTTGGGATTACCGTGCTCTTTCAAATGGCTCAAATTCCGAGTGTACTCCCAGCAGTGGAGCTGAAGACATGCTCTCAACATGAACGCTCTGATCCCTTCGTGAGTGGGTTCCAGTTCTGTCCTCCTGCATTTCATCAGCTGTACTGCTCTGCTGCGTATCCTTAGTAACTTGATCAAGTTTATGTGGAAGGATTTCATCTCTCGGTTTCTATACTACTGATTTACCTTATTCAAGCGTTTCTATATTCTTCACTGTCGCAAATTAAGTCATTGGTTTTAATCTTGTTATGATCTACTTATTACATTCCACCTCAGTTGTAGATATGTGTGGTTAATTTCCCCTTGGGTTCGATGCACTGTGGAAATTTCCTTCCTCACGCTTAATTCTACGCTCATCATTGAAACTGTATACAGTTCTCTTTCCATACAACGAATTACCAGTTTTATTGATGTTTCTAAGATTATTATTTCGTCTTGTTTACCCTGATTCCAGTTCTTTCCACTTATAATTTTACTTTCTTTTTATCCACGTTTCATGATCTAAAGCTATTTTTTACTTTTGAGGACTTTCCATCTTTTAAAACTTTCTTAATTTCTTGTCTGTTCCACCTTCCTTTGTTTTCGTTTTCTTGCGGTTCTTTTTCTTCTATCAACACTCCCTTTATTTCACGGTCAAAGTTTAGTTCAACAGTGATTAAGTCAATTAACCTCATGAACACGACGGCACATCCCTCGGCCTGACCTATGAACTGACCTTTAAGGATAGTGTCAAAGGTCACCCAGTCATACCCAAGGGTCGTAGCGTCCAGCACAAAGGGTTAAGAATCTCTGTATTCCATTTCCACTTGATCTCCCGTAATTCCAGTTCTGAAAGGGACCAGTGTCGCACTTCGCTATGTTATCGTCATTTCAAAATATTTCTTTTCAGTGAAACAAATCTTGACTAACCTTGTATCCCTAGAATTCGCTACCTATTGTACGTTTGGTTTATGTTAGAATTTATCCAAAATACAACAGATAAAACATAGGAAACAAGTGATTTATTTTTTGGTATATTCAAATGGTTCCCATTCCAATTCGCTTTCAGGCCACTTAACTCCAATTCGTTTTCCATGAAAATACATTCGTATTTTGTTCTCATCCAACACACTTTGTTTCCTATTTTTTATCCCCTGTTCTCTCCCAACTTCAGCATAAAGTGAACGTGAAATATAGGTCAGAAGAGTTCACAATTACCCAAATGGTCGTGTTGACAAAAATGAATGTAAGTTACTAAATACTCGGTCGGAAAAAATGCAATGAATGCAGTTAGAGGGGGAAAAAAGAACTCAATTGCGGAGTACGTAAAAACTGCATTAAACATTGAGTGAATAATGAAAAATATCATGCAAGAAGGAGGCGTGGGAGAGCCAGAGTACATTAACAAAGTCAGCAGACATTCACTACTCGACGAGTTTAATTGCTTGAATTCTTAAACGGAGAATGAATTGCATTTGGACTCTTTCATTAAAGGTGTGGCTTCTGTTTTTTTTTATTCCAAGACTTATCCTGTTAGTCTACA
The DNA here is from genome assembly GCF_036320965.1 of Panulirus ornatus. Classification (NCBI taxonomy): domain Eukaryota; kingdom Metazoa; phylum Arthropoda; class Malacostraca; order Decapoda; family Palinuridae; genus Panulirus; species Panulirus ornatus. The sequence goes on along the minus strand of NC_092251.1, from coordinate 2,159,693 downwards.
CTTGTTCTTCTTCTCTTCATCACCTCACATGATCTATCATCCTTATCCACCTTTATTCCTCCTATCCATTTCGTATGGGTTACTCAGTTCCCCTAAACCTTACCTCCACTGCTTCCTTCTCCACACCCTTCCCCTTTCCTCCCCCTTTATCCCGCAACCTCAGGTCCCCACCGAAGTCAAAGAATTACAAACGAATGCTAATAAGAAACTTCATCACCTCAGTATCTAGCCACAGTTTTTATGGACAAAAAAGAAAGAAAATATCTTCGCTTCTGGGAATATTTCTCCAGAATTTAGTGAAACTATGAGCGTTTGTTGTTGCTGAAATTTCGGGCATATCCAGGGAGGTTAATTAAATGTTCGTGGAATGTCCAAACGGAGTTTAGGAGCAAGAAAAAGAAAGTATTTACGTATGTACGTGTATATATATATATATATATATATATATATATATATATATATATATATATATATATATATATATATATACACGAGCATCTCTTTCTGTCAGAGGTGAAGTTGAAGGGCTACATAATTGGATGAATACTGGAGAATTATTTGAGAATTGCTGGCCAGTGCTGAAGAGGTAGTACCACCAGTGGAGGATACAGGACGAATAGTATACAAACTAGACAGACCTTTGAGAAGCAGGAAGACTATTGAACTAGCAAAATGAATACCTGAATACATATCAGATTATATCAGACTCTCTCTCTCTCTCTCTCTCTCTCTCTCTCTCTCTCTCTCTCTCTCTCTCTCTCTCTCTCTCTCTCTCTCTCTCTTCTCCTTTCCTGATCAGAGAAACCCAAAACAGCAGTTTGATCTTACAGTGAACTGCGGGAGGTAGAAGCGTTGTGTTTAAATCGAGGTTGGATTACAACGCACCAGATCTGGTCTGTGTAACGCCAGCGTAATATCATATTTCTCACGAGCCTTGTGAGCGAGGTGAGGACCCGGTCACATTACACCAGCAGGAGTCGTCGACGGTGTAATGAACGAGGCCACGACTGAAGCCACGAGTCACAGGCATAACACTACGACTCAAACCTCATCTAATCATATGACAAGCACTTGATTAAGCCGGTGATTCATTGGATTAGGATCTGATCGCACTAAGTAGCGGGTTGAGCGCGACGTTGCGGTTGATAAGGATTCGTTAAGAAACCATTAGACTGGTGGAGTATAACTATTTTGGCCACAAGTGTCAGGGGAAATTGGATAATAGGTATCATTACTGGTGAAGGGTGTTCATAAAGAGAAAAGAGCCGTGGGAAAATCAACCCATAATTGGATGGTTTCATACCGCAAGTGCTCAGTGAAAATACACAACACTTGCTCCACAACCCCAACAACTTACCGATTTACGACGCAATATTTCGCAGTAGATTTTGGAGAAGCGGCTGAGTTGAGTATCTCTTGATGACTGGTTGAAAATGTAAGTTTTTGTGAGAACAGTTTGGAAAATTGTTGATTTTATCTTACGTTGACACGAGATATAATTCAGTATTTCCTAGAGCCCTAGGGTGTGTGTGTGTGTGTGTGTGTGTGTGTGTGTGTGTGTGTGTGTGTGTGTGTGTGTGTGTGTGTGTCAGTGGACGGTGAGAATGAATGAGAGATGTGAGGTTGAGTATCTGTGTTTGTGAGTACAATGAGAGATGTGAGGCTGAGTATCTTTGTTTGTGAGTCCAATGAGAGAGTGAGGGTATAAGCATTAGGTTGTTAGGGAGTTAGTGAGAACTATGAGGGAAGGGGAGAGAGGTGAGAATTATGAGAAGGGTGTTGGGAGAGGACAACAGAGGGAGCTTACAGCGGTGGTGGGAAGGGAGGATATAAAGTGAAAAAATGTATCTATAAAAAGAAACAATAAGGGGAAGAAAAAGGATCAAACTACCTAAAATGAAACACCGAAACTGTTCTCCGCTGTGAACAAAACTAATCTGAAACACAAATGAAAGATGAAAAACAAGCTATACAACATTATGAACGCACATAACAGAGAGAAATGGCAAACGTAACAATTATCAAGTACTCTAAGACCACCGTTCCGTTGCATCTCATCTGAATATCAACCTTTTAATATAATCTCCCTCACATTGTCCTCATATTGATTCCTTTATCAATTCCTTGCGAGCAATAGTCTTCTATGGTGATCTGCAGCAGGAGATCACGTGTGCTGTAAAACATCTGTATTGAAGTAACAAATATAATATCTAAAGTTTCCCTCCCACTCTGTTTCCCAGGAATCAATACCTTTTCATCATTTCCCATTTACTGCAGTAATTATTCATATAATGTTATCAATGTTTACTTCAAGTATTTTTACAATTTCTTTTCATTAGTGGCCGACTATGCGCCACCCAGTCTCCCGTTGTCAAATTGCTTAAAGTAATCCTGTCTTTACGAGACAAACTTGGAATTTTTTTTCCCTTTTCCTTCTGAAAGGAACCATTTCTTGCCCAGGGGAAAAAAGTTCTGAAAGTTTGCTTAAATATCTGGTGAAAGTATTATTTCTAAAAACTTTGAGCAAACGGGATGGTAATGACAATGCAGAGGTTTGTTAATGAAAGTGAGCAGAGAATATGAGTGGGAGTGTGAGATGGAGTGAATGGGAACATGGGTGAAAAGATTGGATGTTCCAGTTGGTGTGTGTGTGTGTGTGTGTGTGTGTGTGTGTGTGTATGTGTGTGTGATTACATAACCTGGAAAACAGGTATAACAGCTGGAGTTACCTGATATGTGAGGTAAGAGTGGTATGAGTGATGGAATAACTGAACTGTGAACAGAAATAACTAAATAACTAAACTGGATTGAAACATTATTTCAGCTTCAGCGAGTTTGCTGAAATGTGATTTGATATCAACCAGAACATTATTCTGTAGTGGTACAATGTGCATTAGAATGCAAGACAAAATGAGAAAGAATTATTTACTAGTGTAAATCGGTAATAATATAAATAAAACTGCATGGTATGAAAATTTGGAAAAATTAGGGAAAATGAGTTTGAATGAGTCTGATATAATCGTCAGATGAAGTGACTGGCAACACTGTCCTGACATTCATAAGAAATACACGTAATTTTTGTTTCTTTTTATTTGTTCTTTTCTCTCCGGCATAAATCATAATATCACTTAAAAGGAGAACGATTCTTGACAAGACAAGTGAACGAGACTCTAACTGAAAACATGGATGTGTGTATGAATGAGATCTAATGAGAAAGGAATTCAACACTGACTGGAGGTGAGTGGGGATGGTATAAGAGAATGACAAATGAAAGATGAGAGTTTTGTTGGTTGCGTGAGATGGAATCAGAGACAGACAACGGAGGAGAAAAATTATTGGAGGAATAAATTGGTACCAAGGTAAGTGAAGGCAAAGGAAAAGAAACAAGGTAAGGTCATACCTAGTGCATACCAGGTCTTCACCAGGAATGCGCCAGGTATCCACCGGGCATGCGCCAAGTTTGCACCAGGTATGCGCCAAGCATGCGCCAGGCATGCGCCAGATATGCACCAGGTACGGGAAAATATTGGTTAAAGGCAGAGATAAGTTGAGATCTGGCGTAGAGAAATAATGGATATGAATGAAAAAAAATGGACCAAAGGGCTAAGAAAACGGCAATGAGGGCGAGATAAATGGGAGAAAGATCTACAACAGTTGTAAGTATGGTCTAAGGTTATACACATCAGGGTAAAGGTTAGAGTAGAAGTAAGAGCAAAGCAAAATGGAATAACAACCATATGAACAAGAAGGGCCAGAGGAGAGGAAACAGGAGACAAACGAGAGGATGTAAGTCCTAAATAAACGGGTATTATGACCAGACAGACAGACAGGCAGACAGACAGACAGACAGAGACAAGTGTGAAAAGGATCTAGACAAACAAGAGTATCCTAGAAGACTCAGTCCACAGCAAACGCCTCTGAATCTCAACAAAGACAAAACCAATTATTATCTAAGAATAAAAAAAAGGAAATGTTCTCCCTCATCACATCAATTTCCATACTTCAGATTACATTCCTGTCTACATAAAAGCTGACTGTTCCCTGCGTTAGACAGCACATGACAGGATCACTTGTAAATCGAATAACTAATGACTCATTTTAGGAATTATTTAATTTCCTTGTTATATCATGTTCATTTACCTTCACCTGATATTGATGTATTGCAGGAAACATAAATGGTTAGTAATTTGGATGCAGAATTTGTAACTCGATTATATACAGATATAGGCAAATGGAAGGAGGAAGAGAGGGAAAGAGAGAAAGAGGTTTAGAAGAAGTGAAGATGAAGGGTATGGGAAGTGTGGAAAGGTAATACCTAGGTAAGAAGACGATGAAGAAGAATGATGGTGTTGTTGGGGTCAGGAGGGTGAAAGCGTGAGGGAGAGAGGGAATGAGGGAGGAAAAATATGGGAAAAGAGAGGTGAAAAGGAGGTATGAGTGTATTCTTTAGTGTGAGAAGAAGGGAAAGAGGGAGACATGGAGAGACAAGAGTTAATCATAAGGAGAAACAGACTGAGGATGTAGATTTGAAACGTAATCAAAGAAGAGAAAGATGAAAGTTACATCGGAAAAAAACAAAAGGTTATGTTTGTCAACAGAGACAAGGAAGGGTGGCAGCAGATGTGAAAACAAAGAGTGAGAGTGAGGAATGAAGATGTTAACTGTGAGAAAGAAAAGCTGAAGCTGACATGACATTAAACTGTGAACAAGAGAATATAAAGCTTAGATACCATTTCTCGTAGACTCTCGTTCTAAAAGAGGTGGAAGACTATATCTAAAACGTGGACACCATAAAGAGAATATAAGATGTTTATAAATAATAAAAGAAGAGGAATTCCATAATAGAGGAGCAGCAGACGACATAAATGACCAGTCATAATGACGCCTAATTTCGTAGTAATTACAAACAAATTTAAACATTTGAAACCCGAAATTGTACAAACAGGATTAATACACATTTCAAAAGTTTTTGTAAAAGCTCAAACGGTGATTACCTGCCTTTAGTTTGCTCATGACATTTTCAGAGGAATTTCGGGTGTTCATGCAAAAATGCCTCAAATACTTTTTATGCTAATGTCGAACTGATGTTTGCTTAAATACTGAACAGAAGGATGATAATCCGTTTCTCTGGTATTGGAATATATACCATTACTGTGCTTATCCTCTCACGTGTGTGGGTGTCATGACATGTGTGTATGAAGCTTCCGTGCAACCAGACTACCATCTTCAACCAGACTACCATCTTCAACCAGACTACCATCTTCAACCAGACTACCATCTTCAACCAGACTACCGTCTTCAACCAGACTACCATCTTCAACCAAACTACCATCTTCAACCAGACTACCATCTTCAACCAGACTACCGTCTTCAACCAGACAACCATCTTCTTTGAAGTTGCGGTTGAGAGCTATCCTTGCTGGTGGTTAGATGTGCACAAATACGAGATCGAACTTTCGTAAGGCAGGAGCCCGTGTTGGGCTCGGACATGACGAACCTGACAAGAAAATCAGAAATTATTATCCTTAGATTTTTCATTCCCTTCTTCAGTGACATAGTAAAGCTTAGCTTTGTTCTATATTCCACACTTTAGTTTCAGTGTCTTAATTTCCTGCATAGAGAAGATAAGCTGAGAATTATCTTTTCAATTCTGTGCTAACTTTTGCCTTCCACACCAACACGAGACGAAAATTATCGGGTGGAAGTTTGCTATGTATCTTCTTCCAGCTCTTCCTTCCTTCCCACTCACCTCCACGTTCCCTCTCCTCATCCTTTGGTCCTCACCTTTGTCCATTTTTCTTTGATCCCCACCTTTGACACCTCTCCCTTTTGGTCTTCATCCATATCCCCTTTGGTCCTCAATCGTTTTTCATCTTTCATTTTGGTCCTCCCCCTTATTTTCTTTCTCATTGGTCCTCATGCTAGTATTCTCTCCTACATTTCTCTTCCCTGTCCTCTTTCCTTTGGTCATTTCCTCGCCCTTGCTATCTTCAGCTGTTCCCTTAACCACTGTTTGATCTAGGGGACGAATCAGTTATTATCATGTAAATACAGACCTCCTTCGACGTTCCTCGCTCCCAGTTGGTTGAGAATCCTATCTAATTCCCCCTCTCCTCGACCTTCCTTTCGCGCTCTGATCTTCCCCTTTTTTTCTGATATAATTTCTCTCGTTTCTCAGAGGTTCCTTTTTTTTCTGATCTCGTTTTTACACGGGCGTGTGGGGCCTGGGAGGAGACCTTCTCACACTCATCTTTCCTGGAACCTTACGTGTACTTCTTATGTTATATTTCATGTTTCCCATTATTTTTTATAGTTTTTTCCTTACCACCTAACTACCAATAAAACGTTTTCTTTACTTCCACTTTATCTGATGGAAGCAGAAAGATTTCTTTCGTCTATCCACTTTATATAACGGGTCCAGAAGAATATCTCTCGTCTTGCCTTTCTTTTCCAACCCGTCATAATCTCTCTGAATCCCAGTCTCACCTCCACCCCTTATCTGTCATCACATTATAGTCTTTCGATAAATACGAATTCACCTACGAGGGCATGTTGTTCTCCTCTCTCTCTCTCTCTCTCTCTCTCTCTCTCTCTCTCTCTCTCTCTCTCTCTCTCTCTCTGCACCATCATGATGATATCCCTGATCTGTGCTATCGCGTCCACCCACTCCTTTCATGATTTAATCCTAATCCAGTCCTTCTTTCCACCATTCATTACCGTTTGATGTTCTGCCGAGAAGGGGAACAAATAGGCAGCAAGCAGTTACAATGACAGGGAATAGACAAGCAGGCCAGAAAGAGAGATAAATAAGCATGAAAGCAGACAAGAAGGCCATCTCAGGGATAAAATGGTTCCCCAGCAAGAAGGTGTTACTATGCAAAATTGCTTGGCCACTGCGTAAAAATCACGGGAGCTAGAGAACAGGCATCTCGTGAAGGGCACTGCAAACGTGCAATCTATGAAGGAGAGCGAGGTTGACTGGGTCCTGGAAACCGTTAGCACAAGACAGTCAAGTGATCACACTCACCATGGCTCTTGACCCCCTTCCGTCAGCAATATTACCGATCACTATCGTCAGGTTTACGAAAAGAGATGTTATTGAGAGTGAGAATACACGAAACGCATTAACGAAATACGAAACGTACCACAGATACTGGCAGTGGTGTAAAATCACGAATGCTCTGTTCCCTGGAGTTTAGTCATGTACTTGTGATAATAATACTACAGGTCTGCGTCACTATCCTAAACACGGAAGTCATCCTAAGTCACAGTTCTTACGCTATCGACATCCCTCGAGACCAAAGTATTGACATCCGTGGACCCAAGGCTGTTGAACTCATTTCCGGCCAGTATAAGAAGTGTAACGGTCCGGCCTGTATATTGAAAAAGGAGAAATGACTCGACAGGTTGATGCAGCGTACCCAACCAGCCGGTCTGCCGCGGGTATATGGCCAGGGGCTGCTGCACCCAACAGCTTGACGGAACAACGGTGTATAAGTTGGAGTCGAGTGGTAGACCGAGTTACGGAGGTAAAGACTGAACCCCTGCAATCGACGTCAAGTCCAAAAGGAGGACAAATAAGCAGGCTAGCAGCGATACATCAAGGTAAAGCAGGCAGTAGGGTAAGAGAGACCATTATATACGCATATTAAGATAATGCAGGCTAGAAGGGTGGGTCACAGCAGAGACCTTACCTACACAAGGTGTAGGTAAAGTCAGGTTACGTCAGGTAAAGGCAGGCAGGCAGATAGTGAGCTGGTGTAAGTAAGGTTAGTGTGTGTCAGCGACTTGCCTCACGCGTCATTAACCCGCCGCTTCCCCTGCCAGATAAGGTATCAATCGTGGCGGGGGGACCACGGTAAACACGGCCATCCATCATCCACCAGCATCCACCAGCCGCAACCTCGTTAATCCACCTTAGGTGTCCGAGGTCTCTGCCACCACCCACGTCCCTACACCAGCCACCCACATTCCTGTCCCCGCAACCCCCGTCTATACCCGAGCGTCCATGTCCCTGTCCCATCCCTCTGTGGACAGGGAACTGCCGTCTGTCAGAGGGTCTCTCCCCACGATGACTTCCCCCGCCCACGTGCCGGCCAACAGAGGTCTGGATGCTGTCAAACGGCTTCTTGGGGAGACGACATCCACCCACCACCGCCGCTGGCCAATGACCGCTCGCCCGTACACAGGGAGAGACGGGTTGTCAAGGCGCATCTGACCGTCATGACGCCTCGAGCAGTTTTCAACAACGGTATCTATTATTTCCTGCTTCCAAAAGACGGTGTAGTTACCTCATGTCATTTTCCCCGTGTTATCTGACGTCGCTTTGTGGAGGTGCGTCTCTGTATTCGCATCTCAAACCTGCAGCCAAAACGCACTTCTGCTCCTTTGCTCAGGGAAATGCAAATAAATAGAGAGAGAGAGAGAGAGAGAGAGAGAGAGAGAGAGAGAGAGAGAGAGAGAGAGAGAGAGAGAGAGTACGTGATGGAGGGGCCTCATCCGACCAAAGTACCTTTGCCACCACAAATCCCGCGCCAACGTCAAGCGTGGACCGTGAAGACTTTCCCTCGGCATAAATCCTTCTGACCTTCTAGTTGTCCACTTCCTTCGCCACTTCTCCCCTCCCATCTGACACCTTTCCTTTACCCCTTTTTCCTCTCAACTGACCCCTTCCTTTACCTCCTACTAAGTCCATCTTTAATATTTTTTCTGATGGAATCAGCTGTATATTCTTTTGCTTGTTTTCCAAAAAAAAACAACAGGAATATAAAAATTAACGACAGAAAGACTCCATTTCGCCATCTATATGTTTACTCATCTCCTCACATTTTCTACCTCCTCCCTTACCTGTCTTGCCTCTAGCATCACCAATTAAAGACTCATATAATACATAAAGAAATAAGTAATAAACTTATTTTCAGTTTCTTTTTTCGTCTCAGAAGAGCGATTGTAATTTTTAATATCTTCCCGTTTCTCTTTGTCTCAGTTAGATTTTACGTGACAGGGGCAAGAAACGCAGGAGCTTCGGCGCTGCAGTTACGTATGAAATTCCTCCCTGAACAATGGGAGGTGGCAGTGGATCCATCTGGAGGCGCATATCCCCACAAAACCAGATGAGATGTCATCCCCAGCCTTCAGCATCCTAAATCACGCACCGACATAAACCGCCACGCAATCAGTTTCTTCCAGTTGGAAGAAGAAAAAAAAAGTAGATATAACATACCAAGACACGAAAGGGAAAAAGAAAAAAAAAATAAAGAAAAATCTATATCTGGGAAAAACGAATTTCCTGTCCAAGACAGACCTAAGAATGAAGTACTAGGGATGATGTGGTAAATTCAGACGTATGACGTTTGTAGATAAGGAGAATTCACTTTGTTTCCGCCTCTGTTTCAGGCCAGACAAAGTTCTTTAATTCGAGGGAGTTAGCTCCGCTGTGGGGGAAATTAAATGGAAGAGAAAAAGATGGTTGTAGCGTGTGGCGCTATCCATGAAGGCCATTTAAGTTCTCCTCTGGACAGAGTGAGTTCGAAGTGTGAGGTTAAGCTGTGAATGAATATTTCGTAGCCAGCTTTGCTTGGTACAGTGTCAGCAATGTTGCCGGAGACACACTCGTGGATCTGTTTATTGTCAGACCCCACCGGCGGTTTATGCTTCTTATCATCCCTTGAAAAATGGCAAAAACTGCCCATCAACAAACTATCAACACTTTAAGAGTCACCCACAACCCTTCCACCACCGCCATCACTACCCTGCCTCACAACCTTCTCTTATCACAACCACACTGCCTTCTACAACTCTTCCGGCGAACCCTGTCACTCATCGCCAGTCTCTCTCTCTCTCTCTCTCTCTCTCTCTCTCTCTCTCTCTCTCTCTCTCTCTCTCTCTCTCTCTCTCGCCACTTACCTCCCCCCATGAGGACCTTAATCCCCCCTCCCTCCTCTCCCCCACTTCCCTCCGGGTTTAGCTCCTGACGGAGGCCCATGATGAAGACAACTTCCGCCGCATGTAAAGCCCAGCAGAGCAGCATCCTGGAGGGAGGGGCTCATGATGGAGATGTGAGGTTATGTGGGAGAGACTCGTGCAGGGAGAGGGGGGTGGAGACGGTGGTAGGAGAGTCATTGGGGAGTGGAAAGGAGGAGTGGTGAGAGGGCATGGGGAAGAAAAATGGGAGAGGAGTGGAGAAAGGTGATCAAAAGTCATCTTTGGAGAAAAGGATGAACAAAAAAGAGACCAGATGATAAGGGTGATGAGGATGGATCATGAGAATAAAACGTCAATACTAAACCAAGATGAAGTACACAAGTAAGGTCACCGTCCACGGGTGGGTTTTTCAGCCACGACACGCAGGGAAGTCAACCTCTTCTTCGAGCTAGTTTATATTTTCGTTATCTACACCTACACATATCACTATTTCTCAGGTGATTCATGTAAGAGTTCTGAAAAAGAAGAGAAGTGGGATGGGATAGGAAAGGAAAACAACGAACAAAGGGAAGAGAGAGAGAGAGATATATATAGAGAATTTCAAAGCATAATAAAAATTGGCAACAAACAAGCAGACAGACAAGAACGTACACAAAGTGCTGTTCTCCTACATTCTTGCCTCCGTCCCTCCTGCGTTGCCTCAGCCTCTCCCTGAGCCTGGAGGGGCCTGTCACCAGCCATGTACCCCTCCATGCTTCACCATGCTCCCTCAGGGCCGGCCACACCACCCTTGCCTCGGTGGTTTGTCTGTCAAAACCATTTCCATATAATCAGTTCCCCTCTCTCCTCACATCATAATTGTTATAGTACTCCTGGTACATAATCCATCTCCCAGTTCCTCCCCTTACATCATCATCATCTCTTCCTGTAGATATACTATTACTTCCATTTTTTTTTTTTTTGATAAAAATGATTCTCTAGAATTTCTACTCCTTACATTTTTTCCTGTCGACATTTTTCCTTCTTTCACACAATCGTTTATGCAGAACTATCGTCATTTGTTGTATAAAATCAATAACATATACAACTGCTGCATACATAATGCATGTCATTCATTCTCCATCTGTATAATCGTCATTCAGAAATACACTACTTTAAATCCCTCCTGAGCTTGTATTTAGTCTCCATATATCTACAACACACAGCGTTTCTAACCCTCTTTCATAACATTACAATCCTAATGTTCGATTCTTTATTAGTTCCCCCTCCCTTTTCTACTACCTTATGCGTTTTTTTTTCTTTCTTTCCTTTGTCAGTGCGATTAACGTTAATCGAAGCAGGTGTTCCAAAAGTTTAATACTTTTGTTAGAGTTCATCCGGTTCAGTCAGATTCGTTTGAATATGTTGGAGTGAATTCTGCGTTGTGTTCATAGGGAAGGATCTGCTTACACCTCATGATGTGGTTTCGTTTATAATCTAGCAAAGCTTACAACAGGACTGTAGTCACTGATGAGTTTCCTTTCGAACCATTTCATTCACGCGGGTACGGTTCAGGAGTGACTCGCTGTGGCACGACTCCTTTAATGATGAGTCAGAATCGTTTTTAGTGAATCATGTCATTTTAAGCGAATGCTTCATTCGAACCAAAACAGTTTCGCCTAAAGAGCGACACCGCTTCGTTCGGATTCAACCCGTGGTTCACTCGCTAATACGAAACAACACCGCTTACATATCACAATGACGCAAATCACAGCGATGCGATAAAAATGGAAATGGGAGCGACACTGGCGCACAAAAACCATACTAACGAGATCTGTTCAATATTCCAGCCGGGGAAACCGCATATTTTGACGGCATCTGCTAGATTTAAAATTCAGTCGAGAGCGGATGTCACTGGCGGCGACATCAGAGCTACGATGGCGGCCCCAGAGATGAGTGAAGGGGCGTGGGGAGATGAGCTGGGCGTGAGCAGGGGTACGAGGAGGGATGGATGGGGAGATGGGAGAGCCGAGAGATGGATAAATCGGAGAGTGTGGGTGACAGAGTTAAGATGCTGGGTCATGAGGTCGTGAGGGAAAGATTAAGAGAAACAGAGGAGGTGACACAAGCTGAGGATGGGTCAGACCTACGTCAGCTGACACTGGTCACACTTGAGGGTAAGGGAGGAGGATGGGTGTGGAGGATAGGTCTAGAGGGTAGAGTGGAGAGTAGTGGAAGGAGAGTAATGGGTGCAGGATGAGGCTAGAGTCTCGATGTAGTGTGTGGACGATGATGGAGTGTGGGTGGTGTGAGATGTTCGCTGAAAACTAGTAAACAACTCAGCATAAATACGTATATCCTGTCTCATTCCTAACGTCACAATCTGAGCAACTACTTCTCCACAACCTCTGCCACGCATAATGTTACAATCACAAGAAACACTTGCATCTCGTCATCTATGACACGCTAACACCCTCTCTCTCCCTCCCTCCCCCCCTCAATCCGTCCCTCTTCATCTTAAAGAGTCCTCTTCTCCCTCTCCCTCTTCTCCTTTCCATTCCTCACCTCATCTCATCATTCCTCCTCTTCCTCCCTCAGTCCCTCCTCGTTTAGTCATTGTACCCTTGAGAGAGAGAGAGGTTCAGTAACTTTTTTCCTTCTAATTACTGGAGACATAAGCCCTGGGATACGCCATTTGCCGAGTGGGGGAATTAAGTGATCTCAGATATGGAGGAAATTAAATGGAACGGCTCTCCCGGGATGGGAGCAGCGATGCCGGGGGGTGACGCTCGTGTCACTTGGTTATCCAAATACTTTGTTATGTGGGCCGACGACACAACGACGTCTGATCTCCATGTACAACAATTACTCGGGCTGCTCGACATGTCTCTCATTGCGGGGAGGTCCTTCCACATCTTTAATGTAGTCCAGTGAGAGAGAGAGAGAGAGAGAGAGAGAGAGAGAGAGAGAGAGAGAGAGAGAGAGAGAGAGAGAGGTTGCTGTCTACTGCTCTCCATGAGGACTGTGTCAGTGGTAGCCATGTTGTATAACCAAATCATGCAAGGGATTTGGTAGTTATAGATAACCTTCAATATGAATATCCTGTAACTTCGCTCTCTGGTGACTATTATTCTCGAGTTAACTTGACACGGATAAATGAACAGATATCGTGATTTAGCTTTAAATCTGTGGGCTTCCTTGATATAAATTTGATTAAAAATCAATATACATATTTTTTCATCGTGACCGACGTAGAGGGGGAAAAAAATCTTCCAGTAGTGGTCAACTCAGAATAAAGAAGTAGAGATATGGAAAAAAAAGAATTTTGTAATTAATTTGAACTCTTTTGGTGTGTGTATATCTGATTTGTAAAGGCGGAAAGGTTATAGAAGGAGAGAAAGAAGAAACAGAGAAGAAAATGTCACAACTTCGCTGCTGGAGGAGAGGACGTATCATAACGGTGAATCCTCGGGTGGCTAGGCTTCACACAGAAACTATGCGAAGCAGCAGCCAGGCGTGTGTATGTGTGGGGAAGGTTGGGGGGTGATGGAGGATGCTGCTTCACGTCATATAACGCTACTGACAACGTACCATGAAGTGTTGGTGGATGTGCAAATGACGAGCAATATCACACAAGTGTATACTTCACGCTGGTTTTGGAAGCTCTCTTCTATCCACACAGCTCCGTGCTAGTATGAATGAAGGAAAATGTGATAACAAAAAAAAATTTTAAGAAGGAAAACGAATGAAATGAGAGAATGAGTCATGGTGAGAGATTTAAGGTTAGACTGGAGGGAGCCGGGGTTGAGCACTGGTAGGCATGGAGGGAACTCCTGAGAATCTTCTGCTAATTTTTCCCTGAGGTTCAGTTTCTACGTCTCACACGCCCAGCGCTCCACACTCCCCTCTGCTTCTTCTCCCTCATACCTCCAGCATCTCAGTACCATTACGAACGTTCCCACGGACGTTCCCTCCTGGTCAAGAAATCCTTAAACCCAGAATATCCTACATCTTCCTCCACACCGAAACTCCCGATCTCTTTCTACTGGCATCAGCTTGGCCTGTTTCCTCTCTCTGCCTACTGCCCGACTCCCTTTCCCCTTACCTTTGAAGCCTTCCCCTAACCCTTAGCCACTAGGAGTGGCCCTGGCTCCCAGCACATCTGTCATTCCCAGCAACACTGGCCTGCAGGTGCGGCTTGTGTCTGTGTGAGAGTGAGTGTGGCTAGGGAAACTGACCGCCTCGCTACAGAGCTTGTCAAAGAGCACTGAGGCTGTTGGTAGCGACGGCCGTGAGCGGAATAGCTCTCGCTGGTCTCAATGTGTGTGTGTGTGTGTGTGTGTGTGTGTGTGTGTGTGTGTGTGACTCACTAGTGTCCGTGGTTCGTGTGGTATTCGTGAGGCCCATATTATTGCTTCTCGTCTCTCTCTTCCCTAACACGTCACCTACTCCACCCGTACGAAAAATACTCCACACCTTTCTTATAACAGCCCTCCTCCCCCTCCAGTAATCTATGGACTCATTTCCTTCCTCGCAGTGCAATTCTTACCCTTTATAACACGCCTTTTCACCTCAAAGTACCTCTTTCCCGCCTGAAATATTTGCAAACAACAATTCTCCTTCCTCCACACAGCTCCTTGTTCTGCCCTCCTTGGTTAAAAAAAAAAGAGAAAGTGTTTCTTCCACCAACATAACTCTGCTATCCCATAGCTTAAAGAAAACAGCCTACGAGGAACTCTGTATGGGTTCCGTTCTCACACAGGAGACTTTATCATGGCTGTTCAAGTCATACCTGTTAAACGTATTACAGTTCATCCAACCTGAGTTCACCTAGTCGAATCCCATGTGTTCAGCTGCTCAGAAACTGGCTGCATTACTACTAAGAATTTCCATCAAGCACACATAATGGTCTTGCTACATAATTCCTCCAACTGTTAGCAAATAGTAATCATATATGACACTACTCTAGAGACCACATTCTGTTTTCTTTATTACGGTTTCTAATAAGAAGGGGGGGGGGGAGTACATATATCACCACTTCAGAGTTCCACCAGACCACAGCTGATGAATGCCAACATTTACCCACCTACGAATATAACACTAACAGTCAGGAAATATCTAATAAATCCCGAATATCCTGTGCTCAAAGAATCACTCGACCAAGTGGATGAAGGTAAGATGGTACAAAAGTTCCACATAAAGTTCCTCATAACCTAAACAGGAAATAATGAATCCCAGTTCTTCCAGGTCCAACCAAGTTGAGCCATTGGAAGTAGAAGAGAAGAGATAGACGTCAATAAGAGTGTTAAGGTGTCATCAACAGTCGTCTTAAAGCCTTGTCATCGAAGACTTTTAAAGGCGATCTTTAAGGTAGCAATCTGTTTCACAGCGTCGTGTTTTACATTTGCTTTGTCTGGATCGCGGCCGCAGGCGCTAATTAAGTCTTTATCTTCACCGATAGCAAACGCCGCCTCGCTCGAATTTCAAAAACTTTTCTAATTTTAAACCTCACGAAAGGCGGCGTTGGGGGGGGGGGGGGGGGGGGGGGGCTCCCCTTCTCTTGTACCGCATCTAACTCTAGTCTGTCTCTCTGTTTGTATGTCTGTCTGTCTGTCTGTCTGTCTGTCTGTCTGTCTGTCTTCTTCTTTTTCTTTTTTTTCTTCTTCTTCTTTTTCTTCTTCTTCTTCTTTTTCTTCTTCTTCTTCTTCTTCTTCTTCTTCTTCTTCTTCTTCTTCTTAATAAAAGGCTACGATAGCAACGGAGAAAGGAGAGGAATACGAAGAGAAAGGAAACACAAATGAAGTTAATAACGTACTGATTTGTAAGATGTTGAATATGCAAATAACACGTTCAGAAATATTTGATAAATATGTATTAGGAAAATGATATTAGCATGATAGTTGCTTACTCCAGCCAGCCCTGTTGACAGACGGGATGTGTGTGCTTTTGAGTACGCACGTCATATGTTTCATGAAACACCAATGCATCCCTTGATGTTATTACATGGTAAAGAAACATCAAGGAACAAATCACGTTGCTTACACACACACACACACACACACACACACACACACACACACACACACACACACACACACACACACACACTACTCTCCAGTGTAGAGAATCTGCCTTCGGCTTCAGTAAAATCTCTCCCCCCATAACATGGGCGGTTGCAAATTAAGGAACAGCGATGTTAACCCATGCACAAGAGGCGACAAACGAGACTGGGTCATCAGCCAAATATCTTCGAATTTTGCCAACTATAGCTGGGGATTTTCGTCCTTGTGAATCCTTTACCCGTGAAGATGCTTAATACTTTCTTCCCTTCGGGTGTATGAATATGTATTGCCCCCGGCTGGGTGAGCTTTATTGACTGCTAATCATAATATGAATGTGTGATTAAAAATAACTTATGCCTGAGGTACAAGACTCATTATATGTGATTGAATTTCTCATCGATATTAAGGATGATGGAGGAAAGAGAGTAAGAGTTTCACCAAGGGAAGGAGCGAAGAAGTGAGAGAGAGAGAGAGAGAGAGAGAGAGAGAGAGAGAGAGAGAGAGAGAGAGAGAGAGAGAGAGAGAGAGAGAGAGAGAGAATAAAAAGTTAGCTCCCACACCAGGAAGCAAGGGACGCCTCATTCCCTGAGCGGTCCTGCGCCAGAAGACTGGGCAATGCCAAGGGTTCCAAGCATCGTCTCCAGCTAATGAGGTCGCCTAAATCACCCACACCCTGAGCCCTGGGTAATGAGTGGGCATAAAGAAGGTTTTCTGTCCCTCTCTTTCTCTCTCTTCCCTCCTCCTTCTCCTGTCTCCCTCTTCCCTTCCTGTTCTCCTCGTGTATTCTTCCGTTGCTTTTCTCCTTTCTATCTCCTTCCCTTCCTGTTTTCCTTCTTTGTTCTGTCTTCTCTGTTCATTCCTTTCTCTTCGCTCCTTCCATCTTTAATGAAATTTCACCCTCTTTATTCTCCTTCTTCCCTCCCTCTTCTTGTTTCTCCATATTCCCTCTTAGTTCTCCTCGTTTCTCTTCTTCCCGTCTCTGTTCTCTTGCCTGCATCCCTCCCTTTCTCTTTTTTCTCCTTCCATCTTTCGTAAAGATTTCTCTCTCTCTCTCTCTCTCTCTCTCTCTCTCTCTCTCTCTCTCTCTCTCTCTCTCTCTCTCTCTCTCTCTCCCATCCAGAATGTGAGTGGGAATGTTATTTTCTTTAGGTGTTCCAAGAGACATCTCATTATTTCTCATCTTTCTCCCTTGGCTGCATGTCTCATTCCCACTCTATACGCTTATGTCATTCACTTGGAAAGGTCTTTAAAAGAAGCATATCAAACTAAGGATTCTGTAGCAAATTGTATTCAAACAATAACCCGGATATGATCTTTCTCACTGTGTAAGATATGAAGCCAATGAGACAAAAAATTGAATAAGCTTCTCTCTCGATGTCAAAATGAAGGGACGCACCCATGCCCCATTTATATATCAATAAATATGTAGTTAAGGATGATTTACTTCCAACAGTCTCGAACATTTGACAACGATGCGTTATGAATGATACGGGCATTTGTAAACATACGAAGCCTATCATTTAGACGTTATTGGCAAATGCCTTACAAGCATTTTTCAAAGAATGGGGAAACTTCTCGGAAATTTACAGTAATGGAATTATGATCGAGAAACACAGCATGGGTTGGGACGAGGTGTTGCTGAGGCGCTGTCGAAATTATAATGAAGATATATAACCATTCCTCTTTTCCCCTTAAGTGTTCTAAAGGCATAGTAAATTATTGCGTCACTTTTCAGTAAAGACGGGTGTGTTACGTCCTACTGAACTGCTTCACAAACTCACGACACTTATGAATGATGGTCCAACACACCGGCTTCAATAAATTTCGACTGGGCGATGTGGAGCATATGGTGTGTGTGGGGGGAGAATGTAGGTCTGTAATGTATGGTGGTGGTGCACACTAGCACCTCACAGACGCAGCCCTCACTAGCACCTCACAGACGCAGCCCACACTAGCACTCACAGACGCAGCCACACTAGCACCTCACAGACGCAGCCACACTAGCACCTCACAGACGCAACCCACACTGGCACCTCACAGACGCAGCCACACTAGCACCTCACAGACGCAACCCACACTAGCACCTCACAGACGCAGCCACACTAGCACCTCACAGACGCAGCCCACACTAGCACTCACAGACGCAGCCCACACTGGCACCTCACAGACGCAGCCCTCACTAGCACCTCACAGACGCAGCCCTCACTAGCACCTCACAGACGCAGCCCTCACTAGCACCTCACAGACGCAGCCCTCACTAGCACCTCACAGACGCAGCCACACTAGCACCTCACAGACGCAGCCCACACTAGCACTCACAGACGCAGCCACACTAGCACCTCACAGACGCAGCCACACTAGCACCTCACAGACGCAGCCCACACTAGCACTCACAGACGCAGCCACACTAGCACCTCACAGACGCAGCCACACTAGCACCTCACAGACGCAGCCACACTAGCACCTCACAGACGCAGCCCACACTAGCACTCACAGACGCAGCCACACTAGCACCTCACAGACGCAGCCCACACTAGCACTCACAGACGCAGCCCTCACTAGCACCTCACAGACGCAGCCCTCACTAGCACCTCACAGACGCAGCCCACACTAGCACTCACAGACGCAGCCCTCACTAGCACCTCACAGACGCAGCCCACACTAGCACTCACAGACGCAGCCCACACTAGCACTCACAGACGCAGCCACACTAGCACCTCACAGACGCAGCCCTCACTAGCACCTCACAGACGCAGCCCTCACTAGCACCTCACAGACGCAGCCCTCACTAGCACCTCACAGACGCAGCCCTCACTAGCACCTCACAGACGCAGCCCTCACTAGCACCTCACAGACGCAGCCCTCACTAGCACCTCACAGACGCAGCCCTCACTAGCACCTCACAGACGCAGCCCTCACTAGCACCTCACAGACGCAGCCCTCACTAGCACCTCACAGACGCAGCCCTCACTAGCACCTCACAGACGCAGCCCTCACTAGCACCTCACAGACGCAGCCCTCACTAGCACCTCACAGACGCAGCCCTCACTAGCACCTCACAGACGCAGCCCTCACTAGCACCTCACAGACGCAGCCCTCACTAGCACCTCACAGACGCAGCCCTCACTAGCACCTCACAGACGCAGCCCTCACTAGCACCTCACAGACGCAGCCCTCACTAGCACCTCACAGACGCAACCCACACTAGCACCTCACAGACGCAGCCCTCACTAGCACCTCACAGACGCAGCCCTCACTAGCACCTCACAGACGCAGCCCACACTAGCACTCACAGACGCAGCCACACTAGCACCTCACAGACGCAACCCACACTAGCACCTCACAGACGCAACCCACACTAGCACCTCACAGACGCAACCCACACTGGCACCTCACAGACGCAGCCCTCACTAGCACCTCACAGACGCAGCCCACACTAGCACCTCACAGACGCAGCCCTCACTAGCACCTCACAGACGCAACCCACACTAGCACCTCACAGACGCAACCCACACTAGCACCTCACAGACGCAGCCCACACTAGCACTCACAGACGCAGCCCACACTAGCACTCACAGACGCAGCCCTCACTAGCACCTCACAGACGCAACCCACACTGGCACCTCACAGACGCAACCCACACTAGCACCTCACAGACGCAGCCCACACTAGCACTCACAGACGCAGCCCTCACTAGCACCTCACAGACGCAACCCACACTGGCACCTCACAGACGCAGCCCTCACTAGCACCTCACAGACGCAACCCACACTAGCACCTCACAGACGCAGCCCTCACTAGCACCTCACAGACGCAACCCACACTGGCACCTCACAGACGCAACCCACACTAGCACCTCACAGACGCAGCCCACACTAGCACTCACAGACGCAGCCCTCACTAGCACCTCACAGACGCAACCCACACTGGCACCTCACAGACGCAGCCCTCACTAGCACCTCACAGACGCAGCCCTCACTAGCACCTCACAGACGCAGCCCTCACTAGCACCTCACAGACGCAGCCCTCACTAGCACCTCACAGACGCAGCCACACTAGCACCTCACAGACGCAGCCCACACTAGCACTCACAGACGCAGCCCTCACTAGCACCTCACAGACGCAGCCCTCACTAGCACCTCACAGACGCAGCCCTCACTAGCACCTCACAGACGCAGCCACACTAGCACCTCACAGACGCAGCCCTCACTAGCACCTCACAGACGCAGCCCTCACTAGCACCTCACAGACGCAGCCACACTAGCACCTCACAGACGCAACCCACACTGGCACCTCACAGACGCAACCCACACTAGCACCTCACAGACGCAGCCCACACTAGCACTCACAGACGCAGCCACACTAGCACCTCACAGACGCAGCCCACACTAGCACTCACAGACGCAGCCCTCACTAGCACCTCACAGACGCAGCCCTCACTAGCACCTCACAGACGCAGCCACACTAGCACCTCACAGACGCAGCCCTCACTAGCACCTCACAGACGCAACCCACACTGGCACCTCACAGACGCAGCCACACTAGCACCTCACAGACGCAACCCACACTAGCACCTCACAGACGCAACCCACACTAGCACCTCACAGACGCAGCCCTCACTAGCACCTCACAGACGCAACCCACACTGGCACCTCACAGACGCAGCCCACACTAGCACCTCACAGACGCAACCCACACTAGCACCTCACAGACGCAGCCCTCACTAGCACCTCACAGACGCAACCCACACTAGCACCTCACAGACGCAGCCACACTAGCACCTCACAGACGCAGCCACACTAGCACCTCACAGACGCAGCCACACTAGCACCTCACAGACGCAGCCCTCACTAGCACCTCACAGACGCAACCCACACTGGCACCTCACAGACGCAACCCACACTAGCACCTCACAGACGCAGCCCTCACTAGCACCTCACAGACGCAGCCCTCACTAGCACCTCACAGACGCAGCCACACTAGCACCTCACAGACGCAACCCACACTGGCACCTCACAGACGCAGCCCTCACTAGCACCTCACAGACGCAACCCACACTAGCACCTCACAGACGCAGCCACACTAGCACCTCACAGACGCAGCCCTCACTAGCACCTCACAGACGCAGCCCACACTAGCACTCACAGACGCAGCCCTCACTAGCACCTCACAGACGCAGCCCTCACTAGCACCTCACAGACGCAGCCACACTAGCACCTCACAGACGCAACCCACACTAGCACCTCACAGACGCAACCCACACTAGCACCTCACAGACGCAGCCCTCACTAGCACCTCACAGACGCAACCCACACTAGCACCTCACAGACGCAACCCACACTGGCACCTCACAGACGCAACCCACACTAGCACCTCACAGACGCAGCCACACTAGCACCTCACAGACGCAGCCACACTAGCACCTCACAGACGCAGCCCACACTAGCACTCACAGACGCAGCCACACTAGCACCTCACAGACGCAGCCACACTAGCACCTCACAGACGCAACCCACACTAGCACCTCACAGACGCAGCCACACTAGCACCTCACAGACGCAGCCACACTAGCACCTCACAGACGCAGCCACACTAGCACCTCACAGACGCAACCCACACTGGCACCTCACAGACGCAACCCACACTAGCACCTCACAGACGCAGCCACACTAGCACCTCACAGACGCAGCCACACTAGCACCTCACAGACGCAGCCACACTAGCACCTCACAGACGCAGCCCACACTAGCACTCACAGACGCAGCCACACTAGCACCTCACAGACGCAGCCACACTAGCACCTCACAGACGCAGCCACACTAGCACCTCACAGACGCAGCCCACACTAGCACTCACAGACGCAGCCCACACTAGCACTCACAGACGCAGCCACACTAGCACCTCACAGACGCAACCCACACTGGCACCTCACAGACGCAGCCCACACTAGCACTCACAGACGCAGCCCACACTAGCACTCACAGACGCAGCCACACTAGCACCTCACAGACGCAGCCCTCACTAGCACCTCACAGACGCAACCCACACTGGCACCTCACAGACGCAGCCACACTAGCACCTCACAGACGCAGCCCACACTAGCACTCACAGACGCAGCCACACTAGCACCTCACAGACGCAACCCACACTGGCACCTCACAGACGCAGCCCTCACTAGCACCTCACAGACGCAGCCCTCACTAGCACCTCACAGACGCAGCCCTCACTAGCACCTCACAGACGCAGCCCTCACTAGCACCTCACAGACGCAGCCCTCACTAGCACCTCACAGACGCAGCCCTCACTAGCACCTCACAGACGCAGCCCTCACTAGCACCTCACAGACGCAACCCACACTAGCACCTCACAGACGCAGCCCTCACTAGCACCTCACAGACGCAGCCCTCACTAGCACCTCACAGACGCAGCCCTCACTAGCACCTCACAGACGCAACCCACACTAGCACCTCACAGACGCAGCCACACTAGCACCTCACAGACGCAACCCACACTAGCACCTCACAGACGCAGCCCTCACTAGCACCTCACAGACGCAACCCACACTAGCACCTCACAGACGCAGCCCACACTAGCACCTCACAGACGCAGCCCACACTAGCACCTCACAGACGCAACCCACACTAGCACCTCACAGACGCAGCCCACACTAGCACCTCACAGACGCAACCCACACTGGCACCTCACAGACGCAGCCCACACTAGCACCTCACAGACGCAGCCCTCACTAGCACCTCACAGACGCAGCCCACACTGGCACCTCACAGACGCAGCCCTCACTAGCACCTCACAGACGCAGCCCTCACTAGCACCTCACAGACGCAGCCCACACTAGCACCTCACAGACGCAGCCACACTAGCACCTCACAGAACGCAGCCCACACTAGCACCTCACAGACGCAGCCCACAGCCACAGCCTGCCGTTTTGAGTCTTTAATCCGTGGACGGTAGTCTACAACTACATCCCAGTATTACAGACTAAGGATGCAATACAGTGTTTACGGGTTTATGTTGCTGCTGGATGTCACAACGCAATGTTACATTCTCATATTACAGTTACGTACTACCGGCAGGCGACACACTTCACATATAAAGTCCAGCCTTAAAGGCACTTGTTGTAAGACAGTGTTATAATCCACAGTCATATGCAGGCCTCACATCTCCGTTTCCCATTTTTTTGGGAGCATAAAGAACGTATGGTCTGCAATGGTCTCGCGGTTCATCTACCCCCACACTACAGTCTAGAACCTTAGCTTCCGCCAGCTTACCCTGAGACCAAGCTGCTGCGTTGTTCTTATGCTTCGTTAAGCAGTTGGAGGTCACAGCTTGTACGCCTGCGTAACTACAGCATCCTGGCTGTTCTGGGGCAGACACTCGTTTCGGATCCTTCTAAGTCCACAGTCCATCTGATCATCGTTGTCATAACACGTAAATAGTAACTCAGTGGTAGAGATAAGAGCAGCAACCAGATCGACGTAAGATATAGATGGGGTTATGATTCATAGGAAGGTGACTTACCTGTACGGTATAATCACAAATCCTTCCTAAGCTTAACGTCACTAATAATGAAATTCAAAAGCCACTGCATAATCAAATTTCAGAAAATCATAGACTAATTTTTTCCAGCGTGAAGATCGACTCAGAGAAGAATTAGGAAAAAATATATGGGCGAATGTTCTCTACATGGTATTACCTGCCAGAGGAAAGATGGAGAGAACCTAGGCTTTAAGGAGACACTTGTGACAAAATTCATCAATATGATTCCCAGTCGATGATCCTCGGCTCCCCTGTACCATCCTGGGAAAGTAAAATGGGTCTCCACTTCGATATTTCAGTGTCACCTTACAGCTATATATTAATCTCACCAACTGACATCTGAGAGGTTGAGGGGTTCCAAGGGAGACAGCAAACAATTGATTAATGGTTGAGTGAAACGAATCACGAGAACCAGGGAAAATTCATCCTCCCCCTTTTTCCTCACTACACACACACACACACTCACACACACACACACACACACACACAACACACACACACACACCACACACACACACACAACACACACACACACACACACAAACTCACTAAACAACAACAACACAGACTCTATTTTGCTGCCTCATATGTTCCTTTCCCATCCCACATAAAACCGTATTTTCTATCATATATAACCCTAAGCCGAGGGGATTCGGGCCGCGTCACCTGTGGGAAAGCAAGAGGAACGAGCGGGGATATCTACTGCTTCTTCCATTATCTGAAAACTTCCTTAAAGGCAAACAAACAACAACCCAATCGCTTGTTACCCAATTAACAGTTAATTCATGATTTACTGCCCAAGTAACCACAAATTAATTACTAGCCATATGATTACTGGCATTGTATGTCTTTATAAACGAATTATTTGCGATTGGATTAACCGAAGCTCGTTTAGCTTTGCCTCAGTTAACCGTGAACCAATTACCCACATTCCGATTGTCGTTGACCTAATTAACTACATCTCTATCATCCCCAGTAACAATTCACTCAATTATCATGAGCATAATTCCTTCACTGAATTAACTTAATTAACCTTATCTCCATTAACTGCTTATCCACTAACCCTAGATCCTTTAACCAAAACCGATTTCCAGATCTATTGACAGAAAAGCGATTAACCGTCTCCCCTTTATAGAAGACTTCATAATTCAAGATCCATTAACCGAAGTTGTATTAACCTTAACTCTGTTAAAAGCATTTAACTTTATCTAACTCATACTCAGTTCCATAAACTGTATCAATTTACTTTGGTGATAAATGCAGGGGCTGGGACGGGAAGGGAACGAAGTCGAAGAAGAAAACGAAAGAATACGAGGAAGAGGAAAAAAGAAAAGAAGAGGTAAAACAAAAGATAACGAAGAATGGGAAGGACAAGTAAGGGAAACAAAAAAGATAAAAAGGATGAAAAAAGAAGCAAACTACTAAAGAAGATCAAGACAAATAAGTGATATAAAAGAAGAGAAACACGATAAGAACAGGGAGAGAGAGAGAGAGAGAGAGAGAGAAGAGAGAGAGAGAGTAGCCAAACCAGACTCTTAGATAGCAAACAGCAAACCTTCAAGTTCAAAAAACAGACCCTTCAAAAGCCACTGGCGATACTTCAGTAGACAACAGCAAACCCTCCAACAGCCAATGGGAAGCCTCTAAGAACCAGGACAAACACAGAGATAGCCAATAGCAGACTCTCCACCAGCTAACAGCAAACCCCCAACAGCAACCTGTGGACGTCCCATCCGACACAAAGGATCAACAAGCCATGCAAATCTTTCCATACCTTCAGGTGTGTTTGGGTGGCAATCATCGTGCTTCGCTGCTTGAGGCAGACCGTCCTCCTGACTTGTGGCAAACAAAATCCGTAAGATTACGGTATATAAAACATTTAACTTACTTGAGCCATTACCTTCGGACCAAACAAAGTCCTTAAACGTGGTCGATAAACCCTTTAGTCAACACGAACTGAAGAAAGACAAATCCTTAACTTAGGAAACAAAAGAGAAATCTTTAACTTGCCATAAACTTTCTTACCTAAGGAAATAAATCCTTTAGACTCTTGAGGAATAAATCCCTGTATTAAACCCAACAAACAAGGTCAGGAAAAGAAACTTATCCTAAAAAAAACATGCAAGAACTTTAGGTTTAATCTCCAACTTAATGAGAACGGTGAGGTGACCAGTGCCTCTAATGGGCGGGTGTCCATCAGCGGGTTCCTACTTGTCATGTATAGTTCAGCGTCGTCCGTTGTAATGTAAGTTAGTGGGGGTTTTAAGGAGTGGGTTGGTTTAATTATTTTTTTTGGCTTTTGGTTAGTGGTTTTGGCTGGCTTGTGGTGGATTTTAGGCGTTTTAGTTGTATTGGTGCGTTGTTTTTGTGTTTTTTGGTGGCGTTGGTTCTTTTGGCGTTTTCTTTTCTTGGTTGTTGGCGTTTTTTAAGGTTTTGTGGTTTTTTCTTATGGGCGTATAGGCGTTTGTGGAGCTGTTGGTGGAGTCCCGCCAATACCGTCTCCAATCATCTCGTAGCGAGGGTATCCGGGGATGGAACGGTTGAAACCTCACGAAGAAACGCGAAGATTTGGATTAGTGAGTTGAGAGAGATATGGTAATGGGTTGGTATTGGGCACGGGATTTATGGGTGATGTGTGTGTGTGTGTGTGGTGTGTGTGTGTGTTGTGTGTGTGTGTGTGTGTGTGTGTGTTGTGTGTGTGTGTGTGTGTGTTTACACAAACTGGAGTAAAGAAGGGACATGGTACATGTATACAAGGTTAAGAGACGGGACAACATGAGTGTAAAACTGTCTCCACGTAACACACACAGAAACGCACACAAAAGCATACATACATACACACACACACACCACACACACACACACACACACACACACATTCGGATCTTGCCATATCTAGCCAAGGCTGAATGTTCCACCACACATCATCTCTCTCTCTCTCTCTCTCTCTCTCTCTTCTCTCTCTCTCTCTCTCTCTCCCATCCAGAATGTGAGTGGGAATGTTATTTTCTTTTGTTTAGGTGTTCCAAGAGACATCTCATTATTTCTCATCTTTCTCCCTTGGCTGCATGTCTCATTCCCACTCTATACGCTTATGTCATTCACTTGGAAAGGTCTTTAAAAGAAGCATATCAAACTAAGGATTCTGTAGCAAATTGTATTCAAACAATAACCCGGATATGATCTTTCTCACTGTGTAAGATATGAAGCCAATGAGACAAAAAATTGAATAAGCTTCTCTCTCGATGTCAAAATGAAGGGACGCACCCATGCCCCATTTATATATCAATAAATATGTAGTTAAGGATGATTTACTTCCAACAGTCTCGAGCATTTGACAACGATGCGTTATGAATGATACGGGCATTTGTAAACATACGAAGCCTATCATTTAGACGTTATTGGCAAATGCCTTACAAGCATTTTTCAAGGAATGGGGAAACTTTTCGGAAATTTACAGTAATGGAATTATGATCGAGAAACACAGCATGGGTTGGGACGAGGTGTTGCTGAGGCGCTGTCGAAATTATAATGAAGATATATAACCATTCCTCTTTTCCCCTTAAGTGTTCTAAAGGCATAGTAAATTATTGCGTCACTTTTCAGTAAAGACGGGTGTGTTACGTCCTACTGAACTGCTTCACAAACTCACGACACTTATGAATGATGGTCCAACACACCGGCTTCAATAAATTTCGACTGGGCGATGTGGAGCATATGGTGTGTGTGGGGGGAGAATGTAGGTCTGTAATGTATGGTGGTGGTGTTGATGTGTATCGCTTGATGTGTGATGGTTTGTGGTTTATGGTTGCATGTGTAGTGTGTGGTGGTGGTGCATTTTATGTTCTCATTCTGGTTTTTGCGTGTGAGGAGGAGAAGGTTACGGTATAGTGTTGTAAGAGATTTGCAGTTTTAAGAGTGCTGCTATGAACAACAGGTTCTGAGAGCTTATTCTACGCATCAATAATGTCGTTGAAGGAGGAATACTTTGTCCAGTTCAGATTAATTCGGTGACTTCTAAGTTTTAGTCCATCTTCTCTCTTGGTAGTGCTGGCGCTACTGTACAGAAAATTTCAATATTGACGTTGCTGAATCCTTTTAGTATCTTAAAACATTCGATCAAACTTGCCTCGAAGATGCCTCTTGTTTACAGGGAACAAGTCTAATTTTCGCAATCTGTCCGCAAGGAAGGAACTAATATCTGTTACTAAATCCCAACATTCTGTTTGCTTTCTTGGTTGCTTCATTACAATTCTGGGAGAATTTGAAGTAACTGGAGACAGTGACCCTTATATCCCTCAAACAAGGAGTGTCCTTTATCTTGTGGCCCATCTGTTCATAATCAATCTTTTTGTTGAAGTTTCCTACTTGTAACACCTGGCATTTATTGACGTTACATGTGATTTGCCATTTTCTAAACCAGTCAGCAATTTCATCTTGATCCTCTTGTAATCTTTGCTTACATTGTTTAGTTGATATTGCATGACCGAGCTTTGTGTCATCTACGAATAGAAACATCAAGCCATCTAACCTTACATCAACAACGTCAATATATGTGATGAAAAATAATATAGGCCCAAGTACGAGTCCCTGGTGTAGCCCACTAGTGACGGGTGACCACGATGATGCTTCACTGTTCATTACGACTCTCTGCTTCCTATCACTTGACCAAGCTTCAGTCCAGTTTCCTGTGTACCCAGCAGTACCCAGGACTCGGACTTAATACATCAATATAACGTGGGAGACTTTGTCGAACGCTTTTAGGAAGTTCAGAAATATAATATCTATTGCTTTTGTCTTGTCGTGGGTTGAAGAATTTATAATAAAATTCAGGGAGGTTTGTAAGGCATAACTTGTGCCTTCTAAAACCATGCTGTATATTACTGATGAGATTGAGTTGTTCCAGATAGGATAAGATATTATCTCCAATAATCGACTCCGAGAGTTTACATATAATTGATATGAGGCTAATAGGACGGTTATTGCCAGCGATTCACTGCTTTGTTTGTTGAATATAGGAGTGACGTCTGCCAGTCTCCAGTCCTGCGGGACTATTCCATCCTGGAGAGATGAATACAGGTCAGCGGTTTGACAGTTTTGTGTTTGACGTTTTTAATTGCTCGTGGACAGAAACGATCAGGACCTGAAATTCTATTAGTCCTCAACTTATCTAACTGTGACGGTAAATTCTGATATCGTATGAGTGCAATTCATCAGTGTCTCAAAATTCGTATCGCTGTTTTTTACAGCGTAAAAACAGAACCAAAAAACCTTGCTCAGGGTTGTTGCCATTACACAGACTTTCATAGACACACAGACGACACAGACTCAAGATCAAGGAGCGTTGGTGTGGCCTTAATTTGACTTAAAATAAAAATGTAATTACCTTAAAAGCAATAAAAGAAAAGAATAGTAAAGTAAAGGCGCTATCCCCACCCTCCACTCCCTCCGGCAACACACCAAACGGAAAACTGGTAAGAAAAATAGAGAGAGAGAGAGAGAGAGAGAGAGAGAGAGAGAGAGAGAGAGAGAGAGAGAGAGAGAGAGAGAGAGAGAGAGAGAGGTAACATTATGTCTAGCAATACGGGAGAGGGTGGGCAGAACAAAGCGAGCAAAATAACTAGGAGAGGAGAATGAAAAATACAGAGGAACAGAGGAAAGAAGGAAAACAAAAGAGAGAGAGAGAGAGAGAGAGAGAGAGAGAGAGAGAGAGAGAGAGAGAGAGAGAGAGAGAGAGAGAGAGAGAGAGAGAGAGAGAGAGAGAGAGAGAAGAGGAAGGAGAGAAGGAGAGTTTAGAGGAACAAAAGATGGAATTAAAAGAAAGAAGAAAGGCGAAAGTGTAGAGACTCCAGGTACGGAGGATATCCTGGAAGCGGAGACAGAGGAAGTGGAGCCTGGAAACAGTTCAGTCTTGCTTCACACGGGAAAGCCGGGTTCGTTTAGTGAATTAAACCATAAAACGCAGCCCATAAACCAGTCAACAAAGTAGTATTATCCCCATCTGCCCTCCTCTTCCTTATTATCCTCCCCTTGTCCCCAGATCCATTTCATCCTCATCTTCATCGTTACCTATCGCCTCCTTCCTCCCCTTATCATTTATTCCCTTCTTCTTCCTCCCATTCGTCTTTCTTCCCCATTTCCTCCTCTTCTGCCTCTTTCTTCCCCATTTCCTCCTCTTCTCCCTCCTCCCCCTCCTCTTCGAACCACATCTTTAAAAAAAAATATCTTATTCAGGAAGAAGGACCAGTTTCCATATCATTTCTGTATTTCAGAAGACGTGAAAATCCCCCGTGGGATAGTACCAGCCGCCTGCCTCAACCTCTCAGCGCAACCCACAGACGCTACACAACCGCAGCCCACACCAGCACCTCACAGACGCAGCCCACACTAGCACCTCACAGACGCAACCCACACTAGCACCTCACAGACGCAGCCCACACTAGCACCTCACAGACGCAACCCACACTGGCACCTCACAGACGCAGCCCACAGCACCACAGACGCCCCACTAGCACCTCACAGACGCAGCCCACACTGGCACCTCACAGACGCAGCCCACACTAGCACCTCACAGACGCAGCCCACACTAGCACCTCACAGACGCAGCCCACACTAGCACCTCACAGACGCAGCCCACACTAGCACCTCACAGACGCAGCCCACACTAGCACCTCACAGACGCAGCCCACAGCCACAGCCTGCCGTTTGAGTCTTTAATCCGTGGACGGTAGTCTACAACTACATCCCAGTATTACAGACTAAGGATGCAATACAGTGTTACGGGTTTATGTTGCTGCTGGATGTCACAACGCAATGTTACATTCTCATATTACAGTTACGTACTACCGGCAGGCGACACACTTCACATATAAAGTCCAGCCTTAAAGGCACTTGTTGTAAGACAGTGTTATAATCCACAGTCATATGCAGGCCTCACATCTCCGTTTCCCATTTTTTTGGGAGCATAAAGAACGTATGGTCTGCAATGGTCTCGCGGTTCATCTACCCCCACACTACAGTCTAGAACCTTAGCTTCCGCCAGCTTACCCTGAGACCAAGCTGCTGCGTTGTTCTTATGCTTCGTTAAGCAGTTGGAGGTCACAGCTTGTACGCCTGCGTAACTACAGCATCCTGGCTGTTCTGGGGCAGACACTCGTTTCGGATCCTTCTAAGTCCACAGTCCATCTGATCATCGTTGTCATAACACGTAAATAGTAACTCAGTGGTAGAGATAAGAGCAGCAACCAGATCGACGTAAGATATAGATGGGGTTATGATTCATAGGAAGGTGACTTACCTGTACGGTATAATCACAAATCCTTCCTAAGCTTAACGTCACTAATAATGAAATTCAAAAGCCACTGCATAATCAAATTTCAGAAAATCACAGACTAATTTTTTCCAGCGTGAAGTTCGACTCAGAGAAGAATTAGGAAAAAATATATGGGCGAATGTTCTCTACATGGTATTTACCTGCCAGAGGAAAGATGGAGAGAACCTAGGCTTTAAGGAGACACTTGTGACAAAATTCATCAATATGATTCCCAGTCGATGATCCTCTGGCTCCCCTGTACCATCCTGGGAAAGTAAAATGGGTCTCCACTTCGATATTTCAGTGTCACCTTACAGCTATATATTAATCTCACCAACTGACATCTGAGAGGTTGAGGGGTTCCAAGGGAGACAGCAAACAATTGATTAATGGTTGAGTGAAACGAATCACGAGAACCAGGGAAAATTCATCCTCCCCCTTTTTCCTCACTACACACACACACACACACACACACACACACACACACACACACACACACACACACACACACACACACACACACACACACACACACACAAACTCACTAAACAACAACAACACAGACTCTATTTTGCTGCCTCATATGTTCCTTTCCCATCCCACATAAAACCGTATTTTCTATCATATATAACCCTAAGCCGAGGGGGATTCGGGCCGCGTCACCTGTGGGAAAGCAAGAGGAACGAGCGGGGATATCTACTGCTTCTTCCATTATCTGAAAACTTCCGTTAAAGGCAAACAAACAACAACCCAATCGCTTGTTACCCAATTAACAGTTAATTCATGATTTACTGCCCAAGTAACCACAAATTAATTACTAGCCATATGATTACTGGCATTGTATGTCTTTATAAACGAATTATTTGCGATTGGATTAACCGAAGCTCGTTTAGCTTTGCCTCAGTTAACCGTGAACCAATTACCCACATTCCGATTGTCGTTGACCTAATTAACTACATCTCTATCATCCCCAGTAACAATTCACTCAATTATCACTGAGCATAATTCCTTCACTGAATTAACTTAATTAACCTTATCTCCATTAACTGCTTATCCACTAACCCTAGATCCTTTAACCAAAACCGATTTCCAGATCTATTGACAGAAAAGCGATTAACCGTCTCCCCTTTATAGAAGACTTCATAAATTCAAGATCCATTAACCGAAGTTGTATTAACCTTAACTCTGTTAAAAGCATTTAACTTTATCTAACTCATACTCAGTTCCATAAACTGTATCAATTTACTTTGGTGATAAATGCAGGGGCTGGGACGGGAAGGGAACGAAGTCGAAGAAGAAAACGAAAGAATACGAGGAAGAGGAAAAAGAAAAGAAGAGGTAAAACAAAAGATAACGAAGAATGGGAAGGACAAGTAAGGGAAACAAAAAAGATAAAAAGGATGAAAAAAGAAGCAAACTACTAAAGAAGATCAAGACAAATAAGTGATATAAAAGAAGAGAAACACGATAAGAACAGGGAGAGAGAGAGAGGGAGAGAGAGAAAGAGAGAGAGAGAGTAGCCAAAACCAGACTCTTAGATAGCAAACAGCAAACCTTCAAGTTCAAAAACAGACCCTTCAAAAGCCACTGGCGATACTTCAGTAGACAACAGCAAGCCCTCCAACAGCCAATGGGAAGCCTCTAAGAACCAGGACAAACACAGAGATAGCCAATAGCAGACTCTCCACCAGCTAACAGCAAACCCTCCAACAGCAACCTGTGGACGTCCCATCCGACACAAAGGATCAACAAGCCATGCAAATCTTTCCATACCTTCAGGTGTGTTTGGGTGGCAATCATCGTGCTTCGCTGCTTGAGGCAGACCGTCCTCCTGACTTGTGGCAAACAAAATCCGTAAGATTACGGTATATAAAACATTTAACTTACTTGAGCCATTACCTTCGGACCAAACAAAGTCCTTAAACGTGGTCGATAAACCCTTTAGTCAACACGAACTGAAGAAAGACAAATCCTTAACTTAGGAAACAAAAGAGAAATCTTTAACTTGCCATAAACTTTCTTACCTAAGGAAATAAATCCTTTAGACTCTTGAGGAATAAATCCCTGTATTAAACCCAACAAACAAGGTCAGGAAAAGAAACTTATCCTAAAAAAAACATGCAAGAACTTTAGGTTTAATCTCCAACTTACTGAGAACGGTGAGGTGACCAGTGCCTCTAATGGGCGGGTGTCCATCAGCGGGTCCTACTTGACATTGATAGTCAGCGTCGTCGGTAAGGGTGGCGTTGTGGATCCTGAGGTGGTGTTCCCCGCCAATACCGTCTCCAATCATCTCGTAGCGAGGGTATCCGGGGATGGAACGGTTGAAACCTGCACAGAAGAAACGCGAAGATTTGGATTAGTGAGTTGAGAGAGATATGGTAATGGGTTGGTATTGGGCACGGGATTTATGGGTGATGTGTGTGTGTGTGTGTGTGTGTGTGTGTGTGTGTGTGTGTGTGTGTGTGTGTGTGTGTGTGTGTGTGTTTACACAAACTGGAGTAAAGAAGGGACATGGTACATGTATACAAGGTTAAGAGACGGGACAACATGAGTGTAAAACTGTCTCCACGTAACACACACAGAAACGCACACAAAAGCATACATACATACACACACACACACACACACACACACACACACACACACACACATTCGGATCTTGCCATATCTAGCCAAGGCTGAATGTTCCACCACACATCATCTCTCTCTCTCTCTCTCTCTCCATCGTCAGTATTCATCCCTAGCTTTTTAGAGGCAACAACGGTGGTAATATCGGGTGAAGCATGAGCAGCAACTGTATCTTGAGTAACAATAACACACGTAAAACCTCCGGGAACAGTAACAGGAGCAGCTACGTTAGAGTAACTACACCAGGATCAGCTTTATAAGCAAGAGCAGCAATAAAGCTATCAGCAAAAGTATGATAAAATAGAGCATCATCTGCATATAAAATAAAATCCCAGTAGCGGCTGCAATATCAGCAGTACCAGCCTTGGAGAGGTAGGAGGAGGAGGAGGAGGAGGAGGAGGAGGAGGAGGAGGAGGAGGAGGAGGAGGAGGAGGAGGAGGAAGAGAGGAGGAGGAGGCGGAGGAGGAGAAGGAGGAGGAGGACGTATCATCTTACGAGATATGAGCTCTCCTCGCTTAGCGTCGTCTCCTCTCTTCTTCTACAGGCATCTCGTACTCGCACCCTTCACCTTATATTTCATGCTGATGCGGGTGACGCAACAGTGGATACAGAAGAAGGACTGGCAACACCAGGTAATACAAGAATAAATTAAGAACAACAACATTAGAAGGAACAACATTAACACTATCACCAGAAACAGAAGTGATTACGACAACAGCAGCAACAACAGTAGCCAGAAGGAGCACCATCTGCAGGAGCAACAGTAGCCAGAAGGAGCACCATCTGCAGGAGCAACAGTAGCCAGAAGGAGCACCATCTGCAGGAGCAACAGTAGCCAGAAGGAGCTAGATATTACCACCGTCTTTCACCCAAGGGCGCGACAGTTTCGCCGATATCACGAAGCTTCTCTATAATTAGGCCACCTCGTAAATTAGGCCCACATGTTTCCTGCAGCCGCATTGCTACCTTCTAATTACCCTTTCTTGAATACGCTGGCGGATCATTTCCTTCTTAATTATCCCAGCGCTGAGGGAAAGAAAATATTTGGTGCTCTTTTTTTTTTCTTTCTTTCGTTTTCAGGATGATCATCTCACACCTGGCATAAAGAAGAAGAAAAAAAATTCTGGGCTGGTTTTCTTTCTTGCCCACAGTTGTATGCCAGGCGCTGGGGGGAAAATAGGAATATATTCTTTTTAAGCATTTAACATTACGTTTTCTGAAACAAAGAAAATAACAAAGTAATCTGCTACCCTAATGCTACTGTCTTCTGTCGTGATGCTTTTATAAAGATATTGCTCTAATGGTCAACGTA
The DNA here is from genome assembly GCF_036320965.1 of Panulirus ornatus. Lineage (NCBI taxonomy): Eukaryota > Metazoa > Arthropoda > Malacostraca > Decapoda > Palinuridae > Panulirus > Panulirus ornatus. Next base: position 2,124,919 of record NC_092251.1, on the reverse strand, counting down.
ATTACAGTAACTATGACAATTATCAGTTATAATTGTGGTAATTAGTAGTCAGAACAAGGACAGGTAAACATCGTGATATGCCTCGTTGTACCTGGGAACAGCTCAGAATAATCAATCGGCAAGACTGAACTACTCAGAAGAACTTATGTACATCAAGGTACGTCAGTAAGACGAAAGGGGACGCAAATCGGGTGTCGCACCTGCTGGGATGTGGCTATGTAGGGAGGGCTTCTGGCCGCGGCCTAGAACAGCTTGATGAGCAAAGAAACAATACGACATCTTGGTCCTTTATCAAGCTGCAAGGATAGATGGCTCCGAAACCATCGCAAGGCATGCGTAAGGTATGGTAAGGTCCCACAGACCATCAAAGGGTATAATCAAGGTGAGGTAAGGTACTAGAACCAGCTGTGGAGGTAGAGGACCTCCGAACCCATCGTGAGGAATATGTAAGGTAAGATATAGATGACCCTGCAAACTGAACACCTTCACACTCAACAGGTATAGAAAAATCTAATCTAGAAATCTCTAAGCCAATTATACAATTAGTTAAAAAGGTCGAAAATCTCGTAGAACAGGATTTGAGAGAGAGAATAATTACCGTCGTTAAAGAAGTGAAAATGTAAATAACCTTTAATCATTTAATGAGAGAACACTCAAACACCAGGAAATTAGAATAGAATTAATTATATCTTCACTTCTATGTACCAAACTGGAAAATATAAATGTAAAGAAAAAGAAAAAAAGACTGTAGCCCAGTGCACATGTTTCAGAAATAATTTGATGAATGTTTTCTGAATGTGAAATAGTTCATGATACGCAAATGTATATATATATATATATATATATATATATATATATATATATATATATGTTTATTTTAGTTTCCTTCTTTTACTTTTGTTTTCATTACATATTTTGCGCCAAAAGGAACGACAACATCAAAATAATATATTCAGGTGTGATGTTATCATCAAAAAATAAAGTTTCGTGAGAATAAATCGTCGTTATTGTTCTTTAAATTATCAATTATTCATAAAAGCGCGACACGTAAATATAAGAAACATACATGGTTCTCTACACCAAATCTCAGAGCTCTTCCTTATCTCGAAGTGCATATAATATCAGTCTTAACATCAGAATGATTTCCTTTCACGCTAAGTTTACACTATAACCAAGGTTGGTTGCTTGGTTGGTTCATTAAGCTTTAGGACAACCAAAGTCAATCTAGATCCACCAAATGAAAAATCCTGAAAACTTTCCTGAATTGTCAAGGAAAATTTTAAGACCACATACACTTACGTGGCACGCGGCCCACCAAACTAAGGTGGTTCATGATATTCTATGTACACTGGACAAAATAAAAGATCCAGCGAAAAATTTTCTACAATATATCGTATAGGGATTATAGTTCTTCCATATAGCAGTAAAAAAAATGACATAAATACATTATTGGGAAAATCAAAGCACCTCTAAACAATGGATGAAAGACGAACCAGGTAATAAGTCTTGTGCATAACTCTACGGGTAACGCCCGCCACGTTTCATTGTCTCTCCTTGGTTGCACCTTCACCTGACCTTGGACAGCTTCCTAGGATATTCAATGAGGAGAAACCTCTCGTGCCAGGACCTACGTCCGCTGGCCCGCGGGAATCACCAACCCTAATCAAATTGGTTGTTGGTGTCTGAACTGCATATCAATTGTCTAATATAGTTATCCAGTTCGATCCCTTCCTCCGACGTGTATCATACGTACTCCCTGCTTAATCGTATTGTTGTAGAAATCTACAACGCAATCGGATACGACGTTTTTGTACGCATTATCAGCGAAAGATAAAGGTTTCATAAGACACTTCATAATGAAGTTTCTGATATGAAATATCTTAGGTCGGATGCATAATGGCCACCGTTAAATCAAATAAATTAAGTAATAGAGATAAATATCAAAGTTTCAGCCTCCAACTATTTTTCTTCTAATGCTGTCAAAAAGCTAATCCTCCTCCCTATAGTGACTTCTGAATCATGGCATCCCTAATCCCTAATCCTAATGGCAACATTCTAACTAATGGGATCGAGACCACTGCTCACCTTTAACAACTTGAGACCCGCGATGACTACTCACTTCGCTCACCATAGTAACATGTGTCTCGCACCGCTAATTCTCTCTTCCCCTTGCTAGCCAGGTAGTCATGTCGACGGGAGTTCCCTCTCCATGGCAACCACGACGAGGAATGAGGGTGGAACAAAAAACTTGACGATAAAGTCGGATGATAAGCTGATTGTCAGCGTGTTGCTCGCGCTGACTTCCATTCACTTTAAGTTCACCACAACAGCTTTATCTGAGGTTTACATGGTTCACCTTGAGTTTACTCAATGTCTGCCAGGACTTTACAAGGATGATGGTGAATAAACTTACGATATAATAACAGATTAGAAATCTGATTCCCACAGAATGTGGAGTCTAGTGGTTTGCATCCTTTGTATCACCAGTCACATAAGACTGTCAGAAATGATTACAGAAATATGTTACAAAAATCATTGATCTGAAAGAGAGCTTAATTAACAGCTTCCCTTAACAACTTAACATAGAAACACGAAGGAATACAGAGGCGTGGAAGCAGCAACAGGCCACTTGAGGTCCTTGTGATCGAGGTGGAGTTCAGAAACATAGAAACTGTTGTGATAACAGCAAGAAAGGAAAGCTCTTGAGGAGCCAATCAAATTACAACTGATCTCCAAGTGTCCAGACACTTCACGTGACTACCTGAGAGTATTAGAAACCTTGCTGGGTCAACCGGTGGCGAATTTTAATGGTTCACAGGATGAATATCGACAGAATAAAAGCCTGGATGTCGAACCTACGAGCCGCGGCCTCCAATAGCCTTAACTGAGCGAAGAGGCATTTCGCCAGCATGGTTGTAAACCCGAGGTCTGGGAGCAGAAGAATCTCTACAACTATCGTAAGGTATACGCTAAATATGTCTAACTGATCAAGAACCATTGGAACGTAATCAACAAACTGAACTATATGGATAGAGACAAGCCTTTAAATCTACATTACATATAAGTAAGTTATGCATAAAGTATACGTGAGGTATACATAAAAAAATACGTAAGGTACATATAGAAGATGAAGGAGGTACTTTCTCTATTTCATAACCTTATTCATTATCGATAAAAAGTAATCAGTATAACAGGAAGGATCCTATGAAAAATCATCACAGGGATCAAAGAAACTTACAAGAAGTAAACACGAAAACAGAAAATGCAATATCTAATCGGAAAAACGTTTCGAGTAATGAACGTAAGCATATTTTAGAATCGTTCCGCCCAGGATGAAAATAAAACACACGAAACACTGGCCACTTTTCCTGCTCAGTAATTTTCTCCATTTTAAGAGATGAATGGACCCAGTGGCGGGCATTTAAGCCTGTACTTCTTGTTCATTCATTTACAAGTTTTTTTTATCTACTTATATCGTAAATATGATTCACTTATTAATTCATTTGATTAGTAATATCAAACTGTCTCTCTCGAATGTACGTAAATAATCGTACCTTTACTCGCAGTAACATAATACAGGATAATATGTATAGTAATACCGATACATAAGTATATATATATATATATATATATATATATATATATATATATATATATATATATATATATATATATATATATATATATATATATATATATATAAGTACAAAATTGGATAAACATCTGGTTATCAGCCTATTCAACTATCTAACTATCCTTATATCAGACTCTTCCTCATTCTATCTATCTATCTGTCTACCCATTTATCCAAAAATTTCTCTTCCTCTCTCTCTCTCTCTCTCTCTCTCTCTCTCTCTCTCTCTCTCTCTCTCTCTCTCTCTCTCTCTCTCCCTATATTCATAGTCCCACTTTTCTGTCGGCCCAAAATGCTATGTGAGTGACAATGCGTCTGTGCTTCTTCCCTGCAGTAGGATAATTAGCAATTGCTTCCCACAACGGCAGAACAAACTATCAGTGAACCAAGATTTTGGGTCATTTTTCGTGCATAGATTAACAGCCTACAACACGCAGGCGCTTTCGTGTGTACTTACATAATTTCATACACGAAATAACGATGATTACTAACGAAAATTCACATAAATTCGTGTGATTTAGATTTAGCAATTATATATAGTAATTGAAACGTATCTATTTTTCAGGCAAAAAAATTTTAATTCTTTATCCTTTCTATTTCTTTACGGAAACTAATACATTTCGGTCAGTTCTTTTTAATCATATAGCCTTTTAGGCTAAATTGTAAGGAATTTCAGTTTTTCTCACCAATTATGATCCAATCACATAACGGTGAGAGGATATGTGCTTCGACAGCTTTATCATATCTTAACTCTAAATATTTCGAAGGATCGTAGGATCCAGCCCACCATCTTTCTTCTAGAGATGTCTGTTATGTTGGGTTAACTAAATGTAAAGCCATCATATAATTAATGTTGAACCTTCACGCTCTCCTTCCACGAAGTGATCATGCTTTTCTTGTTATTTCTATTCTGGTCCTTTTTTTTTACTTTCCCCATAACAAAGCAGGTAATGCTTGTCACTGCATACCAGTACAGCAGCGTCAGTAACCCCGCTGTAAAGTTTAACATCTTGTTGTAAAGTCTCAGACAGATAACCTTTTCATGATGACAACATGCACAAATGAAACGAAGCTGTAGTTTGTGCCTGACCTGCCGTCATGTAATCCATTACTGAACGAATAATGTCACTAGGAAGCTACATACATAATAACCAATAGGAAGCTACATACATAATAACCAATGGGAAGCTACATACATAATAACCAATGGGAAGCTACATACATAATAACCAATGGGAAGCTACATACATAATAACCAATGAGAAGCTACATACATAATAACCAATAGGAAGCTACATACATAATAACCAATGGGAAGCTACATACATAATAACCAATAGGAAGCTACATACATAATAACCAATAGGAAGCTACATACATAATAACCAATAGGAAGCTACATACATAATAACCAATAGGAAGCTACATACATAATAACCATGATAAGAATTTCTTTAAGAGAAAGAATCTTGTTATTGGTCAATCTGCTTCATTTTAACGTAAACTCCGTTACTACAAACTGTGTTATATGGACCAGCTTGGTATGAAATGTTATAATGAACAATGACAATATGATACATTATATAAACATGAACTATATGAATATAAATTATATTAACTATGAACCAGTGCCACTATGGGTCACGCTACATAAACCGCTTTAACATAAACCTCACTGATGTAAAACTATATTGACAATATGACACTCAGAGAAACCATGTTTTCAAAATGAGCCAAGTTCACATCGAACACCAATATGGATTACGGTAGAGAGAACCACACTGATGGAGATAATGATTACATTAACATGCATCATGTTACTATGACGACGTATCTTCTATCTAATCTTAAAGTATAATGCTGTACATACACACACAGTCACCACAGAACTTTAGGAGACTTGTCCATTCGAAGGGTAAATCACAAAGCATAAAACAATGAAGTTCTGAAGGGTAAAGAAGCGATTATACATACTGTCTCCTTAAAGAAGCGATTATACATACTGTCTCCTTAAAGAAGCGATTATACATACTGTCTCCTTAAAGAAGCGATTATACATACTGTCTCCTTAAAGAAGCGATTATACATACTGTCTCCTTAAAGAAGCGATTATACATACTGTCTCCTTAAAGAAGTATTCGTGATAGTTTTGAAAGTGTTAAACCACAAAATCAATGAGACAAAAGGATCATATATTTTTCCTAAACACATATTTCACTTGCGTGAGAGAAGAGAATTTACTTTAAAATTATTCTGGAGAAGATAAGGGTAATTTTCAATTTCATTATCCTGATTCAGTTCGAGACTTAATTACACCTTTAACATTAGAGTGTTGGGTAGTAAAGAAAGCACCGTGTATCATGGGTGGAAAACCCTGAAAATATTCCTCACCTTCAAGGATTCACCAGCAGAGGCAGAGGGGTCCTCTCTGCAGGTAGGTCATGTAGGTCATAACCTTGCTTTATCTGTCATACTTCACGCTGGTATCGAGGGAACTTCTTACCCCCAGAGTTGGGTCTGAGGTCAAGCTGCTTTTGGGTACCTCTGCCTACAGACCCACTTAACCGCCACATCCTACGTGTACATACTTGGCCTATGATCTCTTAACCATTTTCGTGTGTCTGTCTATTGGATACAAGAGGCAACGTATAAACAATTCTGGGCCTTGGATAATCAAGCCGTTATGCAGGTCTGGGCTTATAACAACGTTTGCTTTTATTGGTAGCATTTCACTGAGTCTTCCATGTCTGTCGGGCCGATGGGACACCACTTCTGAGTCGAAGCTGGAATCAAACTTTCCAGGAATTTCCATGTAAATCATCATATACCTTCCCTGTCTCCGCTTAGTGTCTTCAGTCATTACCAACAGTTTTCCTCCTTGACTGTGTCAGTTACATTGTGAGAGTTTTCTGTTGATAAAGATCTATTATTCAAGAAGTTGTACATTTATCTTTTCACTTTCCCAGTTTTCCCATCTTACGCTCTTCACGCACCATGACACAGCAGTCACATTTATCAAAGGATTTTGCAAAGTCCCTGTATATCACATTAGCATTTTGTTTGTTCTCCAGCTTACAGTTTTATCGTAGTGATTCCCTCATTGAAGCCCTCTTGTCCTGAGTTATTTACATTATTTGATTCCATAAAATCAGTCAGTTTAAATCTTCTGACTCACGAACATTTCATGATGTGCGATGTTTTATTCCTACGCGTGATGTGTGAAGTCAACGATATTCTCTTTCCTATAAAGAGTGATCAGCTTTCTCTTTTGCGGAGTGAGGCCATGTGAGTTTGTTTTAAGCTCTTTGGAATTACATCAGATCCCACCATTCTTCCCCATGCATGGTATGTGCTTGCACCACAGCGCATCACATCTCTTTAAAGAGTCGGAATTTTTGGAGTTTGGTTCCGGGACACAACGTATGGTCTGGTCTTTGTTGTCAATGGGCCTTTCGAAGTCCTCTGCCTTGTTCACCAGTGATTTCTATTTAGCAGGTGAGTATCTAGTGAGTATTTGGTGAATATCTGATGAAGACGTTTGACTCATTTATCTTTAAGGTGACTTCTGGCTCACTGGTCACCGGTTCATATTCATATTATTGTTTTTACATTATCTCTCTTCATCTTACTGTCATGTGTGTGTGTGTGTGTGTGTGTGTGTGTGTGTGTGTGTGTGTGTGTGTGTGTGTGTGGCGTCTCCTGTTCTTTGTGGATCGATGGAGCTTGTGGTCTTCAGGTGGGTTCTGCCCATCTGATGATAAATGGTCTGTAATCTTCCTATCACA